>NC_054494.1:38585767-38755767 GCF_017639515.1 Carcharodon carcharias
TCATAGATTAATAAGGATCCTCTAGTTTTACAAGACCTCCACTCCAGCTAAAGCATCAATTCATCAAAGAAACTACAGGCCTGCTGTGAAAGAGACTGAAGTAATTCCAGATTGTAATCATATTCTTTTTTTCTTCACCTGTATCTAACATTTCTATGCGATAGCGTGTGAGAGACATCATGTTTTAAACCTCCAGAGTAACTGTGTGATAATAAATAATCTTATTTTTAAATTCACAAAAGCTTGCTGCTGATATCATGTAAATTGGGACAGATCACTCAGTGAGTAAGAAAACACACTGGCCTCATACATAAAAACACTTTGATCATGGACACCAATAAAACACACAAATTATGTCCATGACAATAGGATCTACTTTCAAGTAAAGGAAAATTTAAACATGGTGGCTTCAGTAGAGTGAAACAGTCCCAACATATGAAATTCCAAATTTATTCAGGCTCGAGATTTTGTTTTTTGCGAAGTTGTCCCATCTCAGGTACTAGGCACTAAATGCCACAATGGGCATAACTCTGCTACAATAATCTACCCAAATAATCTCCATGCGCTCCCCCCTCCCCCACAAACCCCCTTGACCGATCTCAATGCTGGGTCAGAAGAGGTAGGGGGTGACAGACCCCCAATTCCTGGGGGACATTAGCGAAACAGCTTTGGCTTTAGGACAAGCTGACAGGTTCCTGGTGTCAGCCCACACACTTGTTTCAAAATTGTGATGATGAAAGCTTAACTCGTAACTAGCGCAATGAGGTGCCCTATTTTGAAACAGATGGGCTGCAGCTCACATTTACACAAAATGTATAGCACAGAAACAGGTATTGGGCCCAACTGATCTATGCTGGTGTTTATACTCCAGATGAGCCTCCCCCACATCACTCTTTAACTAACCCTATCATCATATCCTTCTATTCCGTTTTTTCCCTCCTCCGTTTACCCAGCTTCCCATTAACTAAATGTGCCACCTTTGACTGTGAAAATATAGTGAATTTGCACAAAATCCCCAATTAAAACAAACGTTTTGCTTTAAAGAAGGGTAACAACTTAATATAGGAACAGCAAAGAAAACCTCAACAACTGCAAATAATTAATAAACAAAAATCAATATATTTATCTTTATATATTTCAAGCTGCCTCTCATACTTTGCAAATTTACTATTAAAGGATGCTTGAACCACCAAACACTGTTTTATCCCCCCTATGGAGTGCGGAAGGAGCTAATTTATAGATAATCTTATAAACAAGTTTCTCAAGTGACATAAATTCCGTATTTCACAATTCTGCAATATATTTGGGACAAGAGCAGTGGCAGATAATTGAATAACTATTTCAAAGAGCTAGTATGGGCATGATGTACTGAATGGCCTTTGTTCTATATGACCCATCATGATGGCTTCTGGCTACTGGCTGAGTTTTGTACCATTTATTTGAGCTTTCTTGGTGGGATATGAATCAATGGGTGAATTCCATGGATGGAGGGTGGGGTTGGGGAGAGTGGGGGCGTGGGGTGGGAAAGGCATGTGATTGTGTGTGTGGGGGGGTGGGGGGGGCGTGGGGACTCCACCACTTTCCTGCCTCTGTCCTGATAAATATGGGGCAGGAAGCCTGCGGATGGTCTTCAGGCGGTGCTGCCAATTGAGGCCCTTAAATGGATGGAAATTCATGCCCATTTACCTGCCGTGCAATGTCGTGGGTTTCAAGGGTTTGCCTGTGGCCTTGTAGGGGGTTCCCACTCAATATCTGATCAAGGAACCCAGTATCGGGAAGCGGGGTTCCGCTAAAGGCCCCTGCACTTTCCTCTGACCACACCCCTGCCCTCACACCCACACCCCCCTGGCCCACCCTCACTTGGCCTTGTCCAGGGATCCCACAATGAACGGCAGCAGACACCACTCCTGATGGCATTACCAGTCATCTGATTGGCCAGCAACTCTCCGAGGGTGGTGGTGGTGGTGGTGGTGGGGGGGTGGGGGGGGGGATTCCACCCCACTAGGAGAGGTCCCAGAATCCACTAGGAGAGGTCCCAGAATTAAATGTTCCACCTGGAGCTGAGAGACCTGGCAATAGGGTTCCCACTGCCAATTCGTGACTCAATTCCCTCAGGGCTCCTGGAGATGAGGTTGCCAGTATTGGCAGTAGGCCTCATTATATTCTGCCCAGTGTGCTAGAGACAGTCATTTTAAGATACAATGCAATGATGTCAGTGTTTTCCAAATAACTACAGCAGAATAAATTTAATTAATGGACAGCTTCAACCTTTCGTAGAGGTATCCAGGCTTTATTGAAATGCCATAACTAAAATAATAAAAATATAACAAAAACAGCCACTGAAATATTCTTTATAATCTCTACATCATGCCTGTGCTAATTTCCTGATCTTTATACCTGTGCCAGCTGTCAAAATGAGACCATATCAAAGGCAGTTTTAATTATTACTGGAATGGAAACGCTGCATGGTGGTAAATTATGATTCATTTTATTTTTCATCTGCAAGTTGTTGCCCAGCTAACTTTGAAATATTTCTCCAGTGTCGCAAAGGCCACTAACATGGCTCAATGTGGCTAGTTACAACTGCACGGATAGGGTCAAGAGCAAGGCAGAGTCCAAATGTTTAAAGGCATTGACAAATGGATAGGTCCCTTGTACGGGGACTTTAATGTAATGAAAGGTCTCAAGGTGCTTTACAAAAAGGGAAGTAGACATCGAGGAGGAGCTGGGAATAGAACCAGCGACAGTGACTGAAGATGTTGTTGAAGAGATGGGTTTCGATGAGGGCTTTCAAAGTGACCAGAAAAGCTGTAAGAGTGAAGGGGCCTGGGGAAGGAAATTCCAGGACACTGGAGCATAACGAGTGAAGGTTTTACAATGGAGGGTGGAAAGAGGGAGAGGGGCTTATGAAGCAAAGGTTAGATTCAGAAGGACAGAGCTGAGGCATAAGACCAGAGAGAGAATGGGAAAGACAATAATAGAGAAAGAAAAAGGGGGTTATATGTTAATGGGGTCAGATGAACTAAGATGGGAGGAGGTTAGTGTGGAGCATAAACAGTAGCATAAGTCGAATGGGCTGAATGGTCTGATTCTATATTGTAAAATTCTGTACAGTATTGCTATGTATTTCTCTCTCTGTCTCCTTTCCCCTGTGCCCTCTCACTGCTATTTGTCTCCCAAATTTTGGGTGACCCTGATAGATTTTCACATTCTCTGTTGTCTCCTTCTCATTTTCTCTCTTTCTGCAATTCTCATCATTCCTTTTTCAGCCCGGCCACCCTGAGATCTCTCTGTCCATCCAATTCTGGCCTTCTGTGCAGCCCCAATTTTAATTGCTCCATCACTGGCAGCCGAACCCTCAATTGTCTACGCCCCAAGCTTTGGAGTGCCCTCTCCAAACCTCTTTCCTCTTCCTTTAAGGTGCTCCTTAAAACTGTCCCTTTTGATCAAGCTTTTCATCTTTTCCTAACATCTCCTGAACTGGTTCAGTGTCGAATTTTGTCCAGTGGTGCTCCTGTGGTTTGGGGCATCTTACTGCATTAAAGATGCTATAGAAATGCAAGTTGTTGCTGCTGTCAGTAAGTTGTTGAAGGCTCCCTGGTTGGGAGAGAGATAGCAGGAGGATGACCCTTTTTGAAATAAGGGAACTGGGATGAGAAAAGGGTTAAAGTCGAAAGGAGCAGTGGCGATCTCGCGAATATGGAAGAATATAAATCATCAAACATCTAAGCTTAGATGTTTTTGCACTTTTTGTCCCAACCTGGTGGATTCAGACAAGTTATGGCATTGTTCAATCCACTGCTGCAACTAAAGATGTAGTACAAGGTGAGCTGTTGTATATTATTAAGGTGCTTCTAGATGGTAGAAATTAAATATGCTGCATTGTTTTTTTTTTCAAAGCCTTGTTACATCTTCAAACCTTCAAAAAAAAAAGACCTTGCATTTTCATCCAAAGCCTGCTTGGTCCAGAATCAAAGCTTTCGATTGTTCTGCTTGTTTATCCTCTGTGACCAAACAAGTGCCTCCTAATCTTTCAATTTTTAATCACAACTCCAACTGACTGTATTACAGAGGGATAAAAAATAAGCGAGTGATCATTTAAGTATAAAGGCAAAAGAAAGCAAATAAAAAATATCAAACAAGGAAACTCTGTAATTCTCCTTTGACAGTATGCAATGGGATGGTCAGAAGTAAATGTACTGAAATCTAGCAGTGATACGCATTGAGAGTGCAAGCAATTTATTCAGCACTGGTGTCATGCTCTTGATTGCTGCTAATCAACAGGGGCTTTGTGTATAACTCAATAATGACCTGGATTTTGTAGCCAGCAGAGAACAAATGGCACCCACCAATTGCTGCACTTACAGTTGTCCACAAACTTTCTGTAGGAACTTACCCTGTGTTTCGTGGTAATTAGAGAGCTGAAAGAGAGTGGTGTCCTATACAGAGGACTGTGCAGGGCGAGCAATTGTGTGTCTCCTCAAGCAATCAGATTCGGAAATGTTCCTCTGAAATAGGAACACTAAACTAGAATATTTAATTCAACAGCAAGACATGTACCCAAAGTGAAATTAAAAAAGGGGAGAAAAAAGATGGGATTAAGAGAGAAACAAGTAAAAGAGTTAAAACAGTTTAGTTTTAGAAAAGATTCTCCAGCAATAATTGAATTTTGAAGGAATGAAGCTCCACACTTTTTTCAGGGACAGAGAGATTGCATGGCAGTAGTTAAACTTAACCTCGCCCAGCAAGAATTCACTTATATTTGAATCCAATTGCCCCAGGTTTTTCCTGCTGCACTGGATATCCAGCAACCAGGTATCACAATGTCAGGCTATTCATGGATTTTTCATGTCAAGTCTCGTGATAAGTTGGCAACGTAGAAAAGCTTTTACAAATCAGGTAGCAACTTTCTCATTTCCGCATCTAATCGTGCGAATGTGGGAGGCTGCTGTCCGATTTACTCTCAAATAATGGTGAGCACCGATATCCTCCTCCCTATTACTCCTATTGCAAAATGCAGGCCATTAAAGGTGTAAATACTTTCAGATCTTCCTATCGCATTTCAGCACCATCCTTGGACCCACAGTTGGTGATATGCTAATGTGTTCAGGCCTTTCTACATCAGCCTGCCCGTTTGTAATAAACCCCATTAAATGCTGCTACCTGCAGACCTCAGTGTTTCAGTGATCACTAGGCCTTTCACCTTATAATTAGTATTGCAGGCAACAGGTTCAAAGCAACACTCATTCACCTCCGAATTTTCCTTGCCCTCACCTCTCCTGGCCATTTTTCCGCAGAGGGGGTTTGGTTTCCCAGACAGCAGCAGCTGCCCTTGGGTATGCTTTGTGTGCGAGTTAGATCATGAGCTGTTCGACCATCAGGTGACTCACAATCAAGCCCGACCCCTGCTCTTCATCACACTTGGGTTGGCAACTCTGGTTGCGTAGATTCCTGGACATGTCTTCACATTCCCTCCCATAACTGCCCAATCTAAAGGCCTCTTTTCCCCAATTGTAATGTTTTTATAATTAATAAGCAAAAGTGTTCAAAGAGAACAATTTTTTTTTTAAACACACCCCTATGATAGTTCTCCAGCATTTGCTCGCAGCAATGTCCTGGAGATTAATCTTCAATTCTTGGAGACGCATGGGCAGTGCTGAAGCATGCATACACACACACACACACACACACACACACACACACACACACATACATACACACACTCACACACACACTCACACACACACTCACACACACACACACAAACACACACACAAACACACACACAAACACACACACACACACATAAACACACTTACACACTTACACACACACACACACACAAAAACACAGACACACATACACACACACACAGACACACACAAACACAAACACAGACACACACACACACACAAACACACAGCAAGAAGCAGAAACCTTGGTTTGTCATTTCGTCTCCTCAACACAGGAACACTGACACCAGCTGCTTTCCTGGGGCCAGACTCACTAACTCATGACAGACTGCAGTCAAATTTGGGACCTTCTGGCTTGTTAGGCTTTGAATATCCCATCACCCAACTAGGCCACAGGGCGAAAGCTTGTTCAACTTTCAAGTGACAAGAATATTTCTTGCTCCCCTCGCCTGTCCCAGCACCCCAAGATTGGCTGCATATTTGTTGAACTGCTTTTTCCAAAAATCATTTATTCCCCTTGGTTACAAACTCTCTGCCTCCTCACCTACCCAGCCTTTACTCTTGCCCTGAAACCCCTCCCCCAGCCCTCTGATTCTTGACCCCCCCCGACCCCTCTGTCCCTGCCATGCATCCCACGTCCATCTGTTGCTCTGACGGTGCCTTCAGCCCCCTCGACCCTCCTCTTTGGAACTCCCTCTTTTAAACTTTTTGCCTTAATTGTTTCTTTCTCTGTTAAAAATAAACCTTCTTCGTCAATTTTTCCACTATGCTTTTTTGTTGCCTCTCCAAATTCATCTGCTATTGTTCCGATTCTACCATGAAGTTTGGACCATAACAACAATCCAACCAAATCCCCAATGCGATAAATGGTCAGGACAGATGAGGGAGAGGAAAAGTTGGAGATGAATGGATGTTGTTTACTCTCCCCTCTTGCCTCACCCACCAAAGCGAAGGCTGACACTCCAGTGCAGTACTGAGGGAGTGCTGCAGTGTCGGAGGGTCAGTGCTGAGGGAGTGCTGCAGTGTCGGAGGGTCAGTGCTGAGGGAGTGCTGCAGTGTCGGAGGGTCAGTGCTGAGGGAGTGCTGCAGTGTCGGAGGGTCAGTGCTGAGGGAGTGCTGCAGTGTCGGAGGGTCAGTGCTGAGGGAGTGCTGCACTGAGGTGCTTTCTTTGGATGAGACATTAAACTGAGGCTTTACCGCCTGACCAGTCAATATGGCCGTGAATACAGCACCCCAGACAGTGCAGCACCCTCTCAGTACCGCACTGGAGTGTCAGCCTTGATTTTGATGGGTGAGGCAGGAGAGGGGAGTAAACTAATGGGGATTTAAAGAAAAATGCACACTGAATATGCAGTAATACAGATGGTGTAAAGAAAGGAGAAACAGAGGAGGGAGAGAGAGAGAGAGAAGGGGAGAGAGAGAGAGAGGAGGGGAAAGAGAGAGAGAGGAGGGGAAAGAGAGAGAGAGGAGGGGAAAGAGAGAGAGGAGGGGAGGAGGGGAGAGAGAGAGAGGAGGGGAGAGAGAGAGGAGGAGAGGGGAGAGAGAGAGAGGCAAGAGAAAGTGAGAGAGGAGGTAGAGAGGAGGGAAAGAGAGAGAGAGGAGGGAGAGGAGGGAGGGAGAGAGAGGAGAGAGAGAGAGAGGGTGAGAGAGGAGGGAGAGAGAGAGAGGGGGGGAGAGAGGGAGAGAGGAGAGAGAGGAGGGAGAGAGAGAGAGAGGAGAGAGAGGAGGGAGGGAGAGAGGAGGGAGAGAGAGGAGAGAGAGAGAGAGGGGGAGAGAGGGAGAGAGGAGAGAGAGAAGGGAGAGAGAGAGAGAGAGAGAGAGAGAAGGGAGAGAGAGAGAGGGAGAGAGAGAGAGAGGAGAGAGAGGGGGAGAGAGACAGAGAGAGAGAGAGAAGGGAGAGAGAGAGAGAGAGAGAGAGAGAAGGGAGAGAGAGAGAGGGAGAGAGAGAGAGAGGAGAGAGAGGGGGAGAGAGACAGAGAGAGAGAGAGAAGGGAGAGAGAGAGAGAAGGGAGAGAGAGAGGGAGAGAGGGAGAGAGGAGAGAGAGGGGGAGAGAGACAGAGAGAGAGAGAAGGGAGAGAGAGAGAGAGAGAAGGGAGAGAGGGAGAGAGGGAGAGAGGAGAGAGAGGGGGAGAGAGACAGAGAGAGAGAGAGAAGGGAGAGAGAGAGAGAAGGGAGAGAGAGAGAGGGAGAGAGGGAGAGAGGAGAGAGAGGGGGAGAGAGACAGAGAGAGAGAGAGAAGGGAGAGAGAGAGAGAGAGAAGGGAGAGAGAGAGGGAGAGAGGGAGAGAGGAGAGAGAGGGGGAGAGAGACAGAGAGAGAGAGAGAAGGGAGAGAGAGAGAGAGAGAAGGGAGAGAGAGAGAGGGAGAGAGGAGAGAGAGGGGGAGAGAGACAGAGAGAGAGAGAGAGAAGGGAGAGAGAGAGAGGGAGAGAGGAGAGAGAGGGGGAGAGAGACAGAGAGAGAGAGAGAGAAGGGAGAGAGAGAGAGGGAGAGAGGGAGAGAGGGAGAGAGGAGAGAGAGGGGGAGAGAGACAGAGAGAGAGAGAGAAGGGAGAGAGAGAGAGGGAGAGAGGAATGAGTCAGTGGCCATTCATTTCAGGAGATGGTTTATTGTAGTACGGACAGGCTCAGTAAAACTTCCAGTCTACAAAGTTAATCCCGTGTATAAATATTTATAAAAAGGGCCGGCCTTATATCTTGTTAGCATGTTTTAAACAAATAAAGCACACTCACTCCCATATGACTGAATTAACATTTGAAAACCAACAGGAAAGGTTCAACAGGCTGGGGCTCCTTTTCCTCAAAAAGAGAAGGCTGACAGTGACCTAAAAGAGGTTCGATAGAATAGACAGAGAGCTAGTGGGTGAGTCTAAGGCTAGTGGCCTTAAATGTAAGATAGTCACTAAGAATCAGGAATTCAGGAGACACATCTTGGCCCAGAGAGTGAGAGAATGTGGTACTTGCCACCACTGAAAAATGGAGCAAGTTCTTACCTAAAAGTAATGGAAACCATCTAGAGACGCAGTTATGGCAATAAAAGGGTAGGAAATATTTAGCAGCTCATGAGGAATGTCACTCGTGGGAGCTGGGGTTTATTCTGAGAATGTCAGGATGTAATAATGAAAGCGGACTCTGACAAGGTTGGCAACATGGGTGGTGAAGAGCCAGGTCCAGGAACTCCCTCAAACCAATTCCTCTGACGGCGTCTGCACCCTCAGCTTAAACAGAAACATATTCCACATAAAAACAGAGACACACTGACAAAAGCATGCACACACATGGACACAGATACAGAGACAAAAGCGTGCACACACATGTACACAGATACAGAGACAAAAGCATGCACACACATGTACACAGATACAGAGACAAAAGCATGCACACACATGTACACAGATACAGAGACAAAAGCATGCACACACAAAAACACCGATTCAGAGACAAAAGCATGCACACACATGTACACAGATACAGAGACAAAAGCATGCACACACATGTACACAGATACAGAGACAAAAGCATGCACACACATGTACACAGATACAGAGACAAAAGCATGCACACACATGTACACAGATACAGAGACAAAAGCATGCACACACATGTACACAGATACAGAGACAAAAGCATGCACACACATGTACACAGATACAGAGACAAAAGCATGCACACACAAAAACACCGATACAGAGACAAAAGCATGCACACACAAAAACACCGATTCAGAGACAAAAGCATGCACACACATGTACACAGATACAGAGACAAAAGCATGCACACACAAAAACACCGATTCAGAGACAAAAGCATGCACACACATGTACACAGATACAGAGACAAAAGCATGCACACACATGTACACAGATACAGAGACAAAAGCATGCACACACATGTACACAGATACAGAGACAAAAGCATGCACACACATGTACACAGATACAGAGACAAAAGCATGCACACACATGTACACAGATACAGAGACAAAAGCATGCACACACAAAAACACCGATACAGAGACAAAAGCATGCACACACAAAAACACCGATTCAGAGACAAAAGCATGCACACACATGTACACAGATACAGAGACAAAAGCATGCACACACATGTACACAGATACAGAGACAAAAGCATGCACACACATGTACACAGATACAGAGACAAAAGCATGCACACACATATACACAGATACAGAGACAAAAGCATGCACACACATGTACACAGATACAGAGACAAAAGCATGCACACACATGTACACAGACACAGAGACAAAAGCATGCACACACATATACACAGATACAGAGACAAAAGCATGCACACACGTACACAGATACAGAGACAAAAGCGTGCACACACATGTACACAGATACAGAGACAAAAGTGTGCACACACATATACATAGATACAGAGACAAAAGCATGCACACACATGTACACAGATACAGAGACAAAAGCATGCACACACATGTACACAGATACAGAGACAAAAGCATGCACACACAAAAACACCGATACAGAGACAAAAGCATGCACACACATGTACACAGATACAGAGACAAAAGCATGCACACACATGTACACAGATACAGAGACAAAAGCATGCACACACATGTACACAGATACAGAGACAAAAGCATGCACACACATGTACACAGATACAGAGACAAAAGCATGCACACACAAAAACACTGATACAGAGACAAAAGCATGCACACACATGTACACAGATACAGAGACAAAAGCATGCACACACATGTACACAGATACAGAGACAAAAGCATGCACACACATGTACACAGATACAGAGACAAAAGCATGCACACACATGTACACAGATACAGAGACAAAAGCATGCACACACAAAAACACCGATACAGAGACAAAAGCATGCACACACATGTACACAGATACAGAGACAAAAGCATGCACACACATATACACAGATACAGAGACAAAAGCATGCACACACATGTACACAGACACAGAGACAAAAGCATGCACACACATATACACAGATACAGAGACAAAAGCATGCACACATGTACACAGATACAGAGACAAAAGCGTGCACACACATGTACACAGATACAGAGACAAATGCATGCACACACATGTACAAATATTCCAAAGTACAGATAGAGACATACACAGATGCGTACACACACACACACGTACAAACATTCACACACACACACACATTCTCATGCACAGATAGAGAGACACACACACACGCAACACACAGGGCTCCCCTACAAATACAGGCATGCTCCTGGAGACTCCTGGTCTCAACTTCTAAGGAGAATGCCAGCTAAAAGTAAACAGCACTATCAGGGCAGAGCACTTGTTTCTGTTAGCGTCAATAGAAATAAAGACAAATACATAGCGGTGCGCTGCTAGTTCAGAGCCTCGCTACATAAGAGTGCTGTATGCAGAATCGATCTCCATATTGTAACCCTATCCCCAATTTGTATCATGTCTAAGCAAGGCTCCATGCTGGTAACGCAGCCACATATGTGCCCTATAATGTGCCATAAACCAACCACTGCAGTAATCTGATAGTCTTATAGATCTCCTGGGATTCTCAAAGCACAAAAGAGACGGACATAAATAGGGGAGAAAAGCCCTAAAGGACACTGGAACGACAATTATTTTGAGTAGAATGGACAAGAGGCTCCAGTGGTGAAAGAGTATCTAAAGATGAACTTTCAAATGGCTGGCAAGTTCAACACATTTTCAAAAAGTGCCTTAGACAATCAGCAATTTTCATCAGAAGGTGATTGAAGTAATTGGTAAAAGAGGCAGAAGTGAGAGAGGAGGAGATGTTTTAATGCAGGAATTGTTCTGATCGAGAATGCACTACCTAACAGGGTAGAAGAAGCAGATTCAACAGAGTCTTTCTAAAGGAAATTGGATAAATACTTGAGGGGGGAAAATTTGAAGGGCTTTGGGAAAAGGGCATGGGAAGTGGGAATAATTGGATAGCTCTTTCAAAGAGCGAGAACAGACACAAAGGGCCAAACATCCTCATTCCCTGATGTATGATGTTTCTGATCCACTGATTACAGGGTCACTTAGCTCTTTCCACAGCCTCTCTCTTGGGCAGTCAGCGTGGATATAGCTCTGTGCTGTAGCTCCATTAGTTTGGGGACTAATGACTGAGTTTATTGCTTCTTGGTTTCCAGAGGTTCAAAATAATCCCCCTGTTATACACAGATAATGGAGGTATTTCTCATATCTCACCATGTGCTGCAGAACGATCCACTCCCTGGTACACAGTCTGTAGTGCAGTAGTGAGTGATGTGGCATCCTGGATACTTTATGTATATATGCACATAACAATTAGTTCCTCACTATTTTCAAATAATATAACAATAAAACAGGGCCTAAGCTGACACATGACAGCACAAATTATCAGGAATATATGTGGAAGTTCAAATTCCTCCATGCCCTTGCTCCTCCCCATCTCTGTAGCCTCCTCCAGCCGTACTGTTATAGAGTTGACCTTCCAGGTAACTTTTCTTAGTGGACACATTTAACTTTACTTACAAAACAGTATCAGCAACTACACATGTCCATCAAACTCCATTACCAAAGCAGAACTCCCTACTAGAGGTTCCCCTTGCTGCAAACACATTGGTTTACATAGATCATGCGATCTTACAACACAGGATTATCCTTATAGCTACAGTCCTAATTTTATCCAAACCATAATTACTACAGTCCTCCCCCCTTAACTTTTCTGTACATTTTGTATTTACAAGGATATTTCTCTCATGACATTACAATATTTACACAGGACATGAAATTACAAGTTCAGCCTTTCAGGTGGTTTCCTGATCCATGTGAAACATCATAACTCCACGACTTCAGATTCTTTTGCAAGAACCATATTCTTTGGAACCTCATTAGGCACATGCAGTTCAATGTCTTTCACTCTGACAGAGACATCGGGCATGTCTGTCCTTGATTGAGTAACTTCAACAGGAACCACAGGTTCAGCAATGGTTACAGGTGGAACTTCATTTTGTTGCGATAGTTCCCTTTTTCTTAAATGTCCCACATGCTTACGGATGAAATGACCCTCCGCTTCCACGTGGTTCGGCAATGGTCCGGTCACAGAACTTACTTTACCACTTCAGTCCTTCACTGAAATTCCTTACATATACTGCTTCTCCAATGGTAAAGTATTGCTCATGATTATGCAAATCATGAGTCACTTTTTGGTTCCCTTGACTTTTTCCCACCTTCCCCTCCAATTTGGGAAGTGTTAAGCTTAGCCTTATGATGGCACCTCATCAGTAATTCTGCAGGTGTCGCTCCTGTTGTAGTGTGAGGTGTTGTTCTGTCGTGAAATAGGAAACGAGCAGGTTTAGTTTCCAGTGATTCACCTGTTAACTTGTTCATTGCCGCCTTAAAAATTTGTACTGCTCTTTCCGCCAGTCCGTTAGATGACGGATGGTATGATGCAGTCTTCATGTGGTTGATACCATTGATGCTGACAAATTGTTGAAACTCGCACTTGTAAAAGTAGTACCATTACCTGAGACAATTACCTCTGGTAATCCATGGATGGTGAAGCTCTTCCATAGTCTTTCTATAGTAGCGCATGATGTTGGCGACTTTACCTCATAAATGTCTAACCGCTTGGAATGAGCATCTATAATCAGTAGAAACATGGTTCCAACGAAGGGACTGATGTAATCGATGTGCAATCGCACCCAGGGTCTACCAGGCTACTCCCATGGATGCAACGGGGCTGCCAGCAGCAGCTTTTACAGCTGTTAACATTACCACCCTTTCAATATCGCCGTCCATCCCCAGCCACCAAAGATAACTTTGCGCTGTCGTCTTCATGTGTGAGATTCATGGATGGGCGCTGTGTAGCTCTACTAAGAGTGGTTCTCTTCCTTGTGAAGGAACTGCTATCCGTACACCCCATAACAGAATACCATCTTGACTGCTCATCTCGTGTCTTTGGTTGAAAAATTGCTTCAATTCATCAGAGACCAGTTCCTGGGACCAACCATGTAACACTTGGTTCCTCACTTGAGGCAGGACTGGATCAGGATTCGTCCAGTTTCTTATCTGCCTGGCACAGACTGGTGAGGAATCTAGGAAATTCATCACTAATACGAGTTCTTGGGGAATTTGGACGTGGCCATTGTTCTCTTGCAAAGGAAGGCGACTCAGGGCATTGGCATTTGCTCTATGAATCCCTGGTCTACTTTAAAGGTGTATTCATATACTGCCAAGATTAGGGTCCATCTTTGTATTCATGCAGAAGCTATGAGAGGTATAGCCTCTTCCTCGCTAAACAGACCCAAAAGTGATGTGTGATCTGATACTATCGTGAAATGTTGCCTGTGCACATATTGGTGGAATTTTTTTTTTAAACACCAAAAATAACAAACAGACCTTCCTTTTCGATCTGAGAATATCCTTTTTCAGCTGTGGTAAGTGTCCTGGATACATAGCCTATCGGCCTCTCTGTGCCATCGTCCATTTTGCGAGTTAGCACCACTCCCTCTCCATAGGGGGATGCATCACTGGTTAGCACCAATTCCTTGGTCTGGTCATAATGCACTAAGGAATTTGAAGAGAGTAAGAGCTGTTTTATTTTCATGAAGGCTTCTTCTTGGGGTGACTCCCAAAACCAACGTTGGTTTTCCCTCAGCAGTGAATGTAGAGGGGCTGGAACCATTGATAATAATTTACCATCCCTAAAAATGATTCAAGTTCACAGATGCTCTTAGGTGAAGGTGCCTCTCTTATTGCTTTAACCTTCCCTTCAACAGGGTGTAACTCTTGGGCATCGACCCAACAGTCCTAATAAATTACTTCGTTTGCCTGGAAAGGGCATTTTTCCTTCTTCAGGCACATTCCTACTTCTAAAAATCATTTCAAGGATTCCTCTTGGTTAGCTGTAAATCCAGCTATCAGTACATCATCCAGGTAGACCACAACCTGAGGTAGTCCCTGTAGTAAGCTCCCCATCGTCCTCTGGAAAATGGCACAGACTGAGGAAACACCAAAGAACATTCGTGTGTATTGATTTAACCCTTTGTATGTATTTACAAATGTTCACAAATTCTCAGGAGGCATCATCATGCTCCTGTTGTTGATATACATGTCTCATGTCAAGCTTTGCGTACATTATCCCTCCTGCTAGTTTGGCACATCGGTCTTCAATCTTCGGAAAAGGATACCTGTCCAGTTTGGCTGCTCTGTTGACCGTTAGTTTATAGTCCCTACAAATCCAAATAGTCTGATCTGGTATAAGGACAGGGACTATGGTGCTACCCACTCTGAGAACTGAGCTGCATTTATGACACCCAGCCTCTCAGGCCAATTTAACTCAGCATTAACCTTCTCTCTCTCGGAGTGTATGGTACCGGTCTTGCTTTCAAGAAGCGAGGAGTTGCTTCTGGGTCCATGTAAAATATTGGCCTGTAGGCCTTGAATTTTTCCAAGTTCATCTTTGAAGATGGTGTCATATTTTTTAGCAGCTCTGGTAGTCCACCTGCTTACAACTGGAAGATTGCAGACCAGTTTAATATAATCTTTCAACCAATTATGCCCTAGAAGGCTTGTTCATTCACCTTCTACCACCATCACTGGTAGCTGTGCCAATTGGTGTCTAAAATGAAACGTTGATCTGGTGATACCTTTTACCTGAATTTCTTCGCCTGTGTAGGTTTCCAACTTGGCAGATGTTTGTTCCAAATTTAATTGTTGATCACCCTTATTTAAATATCTGAAAGTTGTGTTCTATTAAAGTGGTAGAAGCACCTGTGTTTACTTCCATTTTTAATGGTTTACCATTGACTTGCACTGTGACAATAATTGGCTCTGTCTTTCCAACTTTCATGTTGAATAATGAATAAATGTCAGAATTGGTCGTTTCTGCCTCTTCTACACTAGAGACTTCATTGGACTTCGATTGTTGTTTGGAGGCCTGTTTAAATCTCGTTTTGCAATGTCTCATCATGTGTTCACTTCTGTGGCAAAAATAACGCTTTACCTTTTTAAATTGCCAATCGCTTGAAGAATGATGGTTTCCATGTCAATGAAAATTAGCTCTCAATTTAGTTGCTAAGTTGCTTCTTCTGAATTCTCGGTTAGCAAGGGTTGTTTCCCACTTTGCAGCGAAGTCCCGGCTTTTCGCAATACTTTCGGCTGACTGTTCCCTTCCAAATAGGAGAACGGTGCCATTTTGTGTCCCTTGAATCACTTGCGAATCCCTTACAGCGCTTTCTGTCACAAGCGCTATTTCTGACGCTTTCTTCAAATCAAGGCTCACTTTAGCTAGCAATCTTCACTGAATAGCATCCTCCTGCACACCACATACTAAACAATCCCTGAGCATGTCATTCGGGGTTTCACCAAAATCACAATATTCCGTTAGTTGTTTTAATCTCACCACAGAGGTAGCAATGGTCTCCTCCAGGGCTCTATTCTGTGAATTGAACCTGAACCTCTGCATTGCGACTGAGAGTTTGGGTTGAAAATATCTCTTAATGAAGTCTACTTATTCACTGAAAATCTTTGAATCCGGACAGTGGGGGCTGTCAAGCTTCGAATTAAACCATAGTCTTGCTCCCACAAATACTCAGGAGAATCGCTCTCCTCTTTTCCTCCTCTGTGATTTCATTGGCTTGAAAGTAGAACGCAAGACCTTCTATATATTGAGACCAATCACCTGTGGCTAGCTCAAAGGGATTGATTCTGCCAAACTGTGGCATTTCGAATGAGAATATCTTCTTTTCTTTTTAATGAACTTAGATACTCACAATCATTGGGCAAGGTAAAGCATTAAATCTGATTTATCCTCATCGCCAGTTTGTTATAGAGTTGATCTTCCAGACAACTTTTCTTAGTGGACACATTTAACTTTATTTACAAGACAGCAGCAGCAACTACATGTGTGCTTCAAACTCCATAACTAAAGAAGAACTCCCTAACTAGAGGTTCCCTGCGCTGCTAACACATTGGTTTACACAGATCATGTGATCTTACAATGCAGGATTATTCTGAAAGCTACAGTCTTGTGTTTTTCCAAACCATAATTACTACATGTACAAACCTCTGAGATCTCTTGCACTCCTCCAATTCTGGTCCCTTACACATATCCCAATGTTTTATTACACCACCATGGGCAGCTGTACCCTCGGCTGCCTAGGCCCTAAGCCTCTCCGCCTTTCTGCATCTCTCTCCTCCTTTAAAGAAGTTCCTTAAAACCTACATCTTTCAGCAGGTTACCTGTCGAAACATCGCACGTGGTTCAGCGTTAAACTTTGTTTGATAACACTCCTGTGGAAAGCCTTGGGACACCTATTCATCTCAGAGTCGATATATAAATACAACTTTTAATTGTTTGAACATGCAAGAGGCTAAGGTGACCCATAACAAGGCCCAAAAGGCCATAACTGACATTACTTCAGGCAGTGTCAGCAGGATACATGTGCTGGTGATGGTGGGGGGGGGGGGCGGGCACAGCGAACGGTGGGGGGGGGGTGGGATGGGGGTGGGGGGGGGGGGGGGGGTGGATCTTTCGGTGATGCAGGAAACAGCATGAAGCCTGCAAGAGATGTCGGAAATTCCCCTTGCTTTTCTGACACCGATACAGGACACAGCAACAGCAATGACTTTAAGAACCTAATCTCACCTAGCGAGGGCAGAAAATGGTCCAACAACAAATATACACATACAGAAACAATTCTGCTAAATGATTGCACACTACGTCATTCCATGGAACAGTTCCACCTCCCAAAATGCTTCTCAGCCATTAATCCCACAAGACAAGTGACATTTTTATTAAGCGAGATATTTCTTGCCTTCAAACCGAAACCAAGTTCTCTTAGTGGCGACTGATTGGGTGAAGTGGGGGCAGGTGGAGGGCATTAGAGCATAGCCTATTCTAATCTTTCATGCTTCACACGTATGTCACTTTGCAACAGCAAAAAATAACCTTTCATCATTTCATTTCTTATCCCCTGTGCTACTTTATTAAGAACGTACAGTGAAAAGCTCTATATTCCAAATTTACTATTCAGGCAACTGATAAATTATTCAGACCTTCTATATTAGCACTTACAAGCCCCACCAATGCAAATAGTGAGCACTTCAGCACTAGGAATTTTTTTTAAAAAGCCCCAAGCTAATCATTAAATGTACTGCTGTTTCTCCCCACTATTTTCAATTCTCAGGATGATAAATGTCTTATAGTTCCACATTCAGTTAACAATAAGCCATTTGACTGGGCTGTAAACTGACTTCAGCCTGAAATCCATGATTCTCCACAAAACCCATCAATCAATTTTATATGAAAACACTTCACTCAGCTTCTCATCCTCCTTTTTTTTTTGCAAACTGTAGAATTTTCTTGGCCTCTGTCCACAATTTTAATTCAAAATGTAGGTAGTTAAAATATCGTCCATCAACACACAGCACAATAAATGTGTTGTGATAACATCAGTGAAACCGGTGAAAGAACACTTGTAGCTGATAGGAAAGTGACAGGACGTTTTCATTGTCAAGTATTTGATTGCCATCAATGCTCTGATACAATCCCCATTCTTTATCAAACTACATCATGAAATAATATGTAGCCATTTGTACGCAGCAACTTGGCAGGATGGAAGCAGGTTCAACAATAATTTTCAAACGGGAACTGAATAAATATTTGAGGGCAAAAAAATTGCTGCTCTGTTGATAAAGGGCAAGAGGAGTGGGACTAATCAGATAGCTGTTCCAAAGAGCCACCATCACTGCACAACAGGCTGAATGGCCTCCTCCTGTGCTGTATGATTCTGTGAATTGAATCCGACAGCGTTCAAAGGTCATCAGCTGGGGATCGATAAACGAGTAATAAGTACGTAAACTGAAAACAGACCATTCACTACTCTACTGTAATGAAAAATACAGAAGGGTTGCAGTCGAACTAACAGGTCAATGCACCGTTTCTGAATCACAGGTCAACTGACACGCATAACTGAGACAAGAACACAATTAAAATCTTTGTGGATGCTGGAAATCCGATGATACATTAAACTGAGGCTTCTCTGGGTCAACTCACCTTAATTGTGATCGTTTTACTGGTTAGAACATCATTTTAGCAATGAGATCAATGCTTCAGTAGCCCAATTAAGAAATAGCGTATAATATAAAAACAAAAACGTGGAAACACTCAGCTGGTCTGGCAGCACTGGAAGAAGTTAAAGATTTAACAATTTATAAGCAAGTACACAGCCAGGGAAAAGGGGAGGCGGGGTAAGAAAGAACAAAAGGAAAGGCTTGTGATAGGCTACTTTCTTGTAAACTGTGAAATAAATACTTCCAGTTCTGACAAAAGCTCATTGATTTGAAATGTTAACTCAGTTCCCTCTCCGCAGAGGCTTTGTAACTAAAGCTCCATATTATCAATATTTTCAAATCTGGAGAGAGCGCAAAGGGCCATTCAGTCTGATCCCCACCTCCCTTCAGGTGCTTGGGTGTCTCTGTGCCAGGATTCCCTTCACCGCCATCTCCTCCTTTGTTAAAAGCCATTCTTTGACCAACCTTTGAGCGAAACCCTCCTGAGCGCGGCCTCTTTGGCTTGTGATCTATTTGTTTTCCCCTTCACACCTCTGAGACACGTCTTGGGATTACCTACTTCCAAAAAGACGAATTTCCAGCGCAATTTCCCCAACCCGGTAACCACAGGGAAAAAGCCACGGAATGCTCTGCACAAATACCATAACACCATTTTCACTGGACTTTCTGCGTCTCTGAATGGGAGGCTCCTCACTGAGATTCATACGCAAATGGAGTTTGTGTTAACATATACTGAGAGCATCATCCCCATTTCTGTATTTGTCTGGCAATTATAGTTTGATGCCAAGGTTAACAATCCATTCCCCGGCTTTAGTTGACGCAGTGTGGTAATGGCAGGGTGGGTGATGCCACCACAACTGGATCGCTCAGGGCAGGTGTTAGGTATGGGGGTGACCGACTGACTTGGGCAGCCACAGTCACAATTTGAGCTGTTCCTCATGTTCTGCTTGTGGAGGAAGTGGCCACGCCTTCGCTGGCCCCTGAGCTCCAGCGGTCGGAGGCTTGTCCAGATTACCCACGGAAGGTTGAAACCCGGGGTCTGACCGCTCAGGTCAGTCGCCAGGTTGTGGTTGGTGATGTTTGCAGTCAGCTAGGAGCGGCGGCACCGAGAGGTGGGGCTGTCGTCAGTCTGTAGGGTGTGGAGTGTGTCCCAGTGGGGACAATGGGATTTCAGGCCCGGATGTGGGATTTTGCACCCTCTTGATCCAGAAAGAACTGGTTTGCCACAGCAATTACAAGACATATACATCAATGAAGAATGCACAGGAGTATTTGCTGCAATGAGGTATGCATATAAAGTGCTCTAAGGTCCAAGTGCTAGCTGAATATAACGAAAGAAACTTCACTGAATATCTTTAGAGATCCTGCCCACACAGCACTAAATGCTACAGTTTATTTGGTCACACACAGAGATCTAATTAAAGTTACTGGTTGCCTGTATGCACAGCACTGATATTGTTGGAAATAAAATACAACCACAGAACCACATTTCATTTTCAGTTTGGAAGTGCCCTCTGTCACATGCTATGCAAATGGGCATTGGGGCACTAATATTGCTTGTGTGAATTTCAATTTACATAATTGTTATTAGAATACAATGTCCAATGCTAATTAAGCCAAAGCACTCCTCCTCCAGACCCTACCCCATACAGTTAGGACCATAGAAAAGTTATGGCACAGAAAGAGGCCATTCAGCCCATCATGTTTGCACTGGCCGATAAAGGAGGGGGGAAAAACTAGCTGCCTATTCTAATCCCACCTTCCAGCACCCTGTCCATAGCCTTGCAGGTTACAGCACTTTAGATGCAGATCCAGGTATCTTTTAAATGAGTTGAGGGTTTCTGCCTCCACCACCAAACCAGGGAGTGAATTCCAAACACCCACCATCCTCTGGGTGAAGAAGATTTTCCTCATGTCCCCTCTACCCTTACACCAATCACCATAAATCTGTGCCCCCTGCTCATTGACCGCTCTGTTAGGGGAAACAGAGCATCTCTGTCTCCCTATATCGGCCGCTCATAATCTTGTACACTTCAATTAAGTCACCCCTCAGCCTCCACTGTTCCAAGGAAAACAACCCTAGCCTATCCAATCTTTCCTCATAGTTGCAATTTTCCAGCCCTGGCAACATTCTTGTAAATCTCCTCTGTACTCTCTCCAGAGCAATTATGTCCTTCCTGTAATGTGTTGACTAAAACTATACACAAAATTCCAGCTGTGGCCTAACCAGCATTTTATACAGTTCCATCATTACATCCCTGCTTTTATATTCTATATATTGTCCAAAAAAAAAAATCATTCCCTGTGCTTTCTTTAACACCTTATCAAACTGTCTTGTGATGTCCAGGGACCTGTTGACATGCACACAAGGTCTCTCACTTCCATTACCCCTTGCAGTATCCTCCCATTTATCGAGTACTATCTTGCTTTCTTTGCCCTCTCCAAATGCATTGCCTCACATTTGTCTGGATTGAATTCCATTTGCCACTTGTCTGCCCACACAACCAAGCCATTGATATCATTCTGGAGTCGATAGCTAGTTTTTAAGAAAGTGTCATTGATGGGGATACAAATATACCAAGACATTCCTTTAACTATGTTTTCAATACCAATTGAATGTAAAAAATACCATCCTCCTTTCTATGGAATCTTAGATTAGTATCATCTTCATGAACTTCTGCCAAATATTTTTTCTGATGGAGACCCATGCAGCATCATCATGTGAGGTAACGATGTGGGAGATCCAAAACTAGAGCTCATTAATCACAAACAAATTCAATTAGGAATTGAGGAGAATTTTCTCTACCCAGACAGTGATTAGAATGTTGACCTTGATACCACATGCCAGTGATCAAGCTGAACATCTACTGCTTCTGGCTCCTGCCGCTGTGTTCCCATTACAGACTAATCTGCCAAGATTTATATGGGTAGTGCTGGCTAAAGCAGGCATGACCTACTGAGATGGTGGTCCTGATAATTAAAACTTATAAGTGGAAATAATCTCAAGATGGGTCTTGAAGATGGACTATTTCCTTTGGCAGGTTGTTCCAATGTTGGATTGTCCTTGGGAAGAAAGATTTTTGATGCACTGCCTTGGAAACAAGTGGTCTTTGTGGTTTTCTTGGATAACCACCTTGTGTTTTGTTATTGCCGGAGGGTGCCAGGTACTTGTTTCTGATGATTCCCACCAGTCCATTCCGCATTTTACAGAACGTGTTCAGTCTACATCAGAGATACATTTAAGTGGAAGCCAGGTAGATGCATGAGGAAGGAAGGAATAGAAGGTTATGCTGATAGGGTTAGATGGAGCAGGATGGGAGAAGGCTCATATGGAGCATTAACAGTAGCATGGTCCACTTGGGCTGAATGGTCTGTTTCTGTGCTATAAATCCTATGTAATTTGACACAATCACAATGTTCTTTATTCCCTAACCTTAGGTTGAGAGGCTGTTGCCACTGGCAGCTGGAGGAAGACTGTGACATAGTGTAATATCACTGGACTAGTAATCCAGAGACCCAGGCGAAATGCTTTGGGGACATGGGTTCAAATCTCACCACGGAGGCTGGTAGAATTTGAATTCAATTAATAAAAAAATCTAGAATTGAAATCTCAGTAATGGTGACCATGAAGGCAACCTTTCCTGCTCTAACCTTCATGGGACTCCTGACCTACAGGAATGTGGCTGACTCTTAACTGCCCTCTGAAATAGCCTAGTAAACCACTCAGTTAAAGGACAATTAGGGATGGGCAACAAATGCTGGCCTTTCCAGTGACACACACATCCAATTTGTTACAAAACTACCATATTTTTCATGATGTTATTGTGTGGAATTGTAAAGTAGGCTTATGCTTGTGTGTGTGTGTGTGTGTGGGGATGGTTCTGACTGTGCGGCTGATTTAATTGAATTAGAGCTGGATAAATTGCAAGATTGAAATTATCAACAGTTAGGTGTAAAAAGGGTATCTGAACTGCTAATGAGTGAGCTAGGGTAAAGAAGGTAGATAGAGTGTGAATGAAATTTGCATTTTAGGATAAGCGGAGAGATGTTTGGTTTTCAAAGAAACATGATAAAGTTTTACAACTGACAGGATAAATAGGACAAGGTTATTTCCTTTATTTTTCCCAAAAGGAAGGGGTCATATTGACAACATGAAAGATTTTTATAGTAGGAGAAAAGTAAATTCCAAAGGTATATGGAAACAAGATTAAAGGAGGAGGAATATATTTAAAGAAGTATGGAAGGTTGTATCAGGGTGGTTTGTAAGATCTAAAGGATACACTGTGTGAAACAGACTTGGGGATACAGTCTCTAGCCACTTTGCAGAATTCTGCTGTTCCAGTAACCAAAGTTGTATTAAAAAGCCTTTGGAATTCCACTGTTGAGTGGGTGCTGTGGTAACCTTGCTGGGTTGCCTTTCTACATTTAAAACCTATTTTGGACGGTTGCTTTAAAGGGGGTGTGTAGTTAGGAGTCAGGTTAATTAGGAATTTTGGGATTTGTTATAATATTAAGTAACGGTGTAACTGTAATCTTGTGTATTTGTTTTAATTCTTTTCTTTTGCTTATGTTTTTTTTAAACTCTAAAAGTGTTGTGGACTCATTACTTCTGAATTCAATACACAAACCTTCCCACAGTAAATACAAATTGCAAAACCATTGTGATAGCATGGCCAAGTTTCCCTTGGGGCTTTGGTCAGCCTGGTAAACACCACCTCATAGCGGAAAAAAGAATAAATAAATAAAAAATTCCAGCACCATAGAGTGGTATAAATAAATGGACGTATTCCTGAAGGTCACAACATATGACCTCCCTTCACCCACCCCCTCCCCCCCGCCTTCCCATTGGTCATCTACACATCTACCCTCACAGGACATCACATTCTGACACCAATTGAAAAGCAAACAGGTTTCATTGCCCGATTCTGTTATTAATTAATTAATTATGTCATTCATTCCCAGCAGCTTTTATTTATAACTAAAAGGAAACATTTCAAAAAGAAAAAAAAATATTTCTTTTAAAGCATCTTTGATATTTCTCCTGGAGGCTACTCACAGCCATGTCCTGAAGATTTATCTTTAACTTCCAGAGACTTCAGGACAATCTTGGACTGTAAGCAGCTCTAAAAGGTGTACAAGACTGAGGTAAACTCATTACCTGGGTGGTAACACGAGAAAGATCTGCCTTGCAGTGAGGGCACAGTGTGTTAGTGTTTCAGAGCACAGGGCCCTGTATCATTGTTATTTTATATCTGCCCAACACATGGGTAAATTTATGGGCTACAAAAATCAGATTACTGCTTCTGATTGCCTTTGGAAAGCTGCACAAGTGATCATTAAGGATTGATCCCTAGATGTTTAGTGCCTAACGGACTGTATGAAAATGAATAAATATAGGGTATTCATGGTAGAATAAATAACAAATCCATAAATTTGACTAAAGCACTTCTTTTCTAACCTTGATGCTACATCCGAGATGGATCTCCTTTATCACAGCTCAGTCATGCAAATAATAATATTTTCTCAATGCATCAAAGCTGTTTAATGTCGAAGCATCATTTGGGAGTTACATTATAGGTACAATAGATGAATCAACATCTGTTTGGTCACAATTGGCATCTATTTATTTTGACAGAAATAGCAATCACATAAAAATTGGTGGATACATCTCCCTCATTCTATCTTATTTCAACACATTTATGCCACTCTCTGGTTTTATTACACTGGGTGTACAGTTTGACCAAGTGGCTTGGTTGAGTGGGTGTACAGTTTGACAGTGTGCAGTGGGTGTACACTGGATGTACAGTTTGACCAAGTGGCTTGGTTGAGCGGGTGTACAGTTTGACAGTGTGCAGTGGGTGTACACTGGACGTACAGTTTGACCAAGTGGCTTGGCTGAGGAATGGACTGTTCAATGTGCAACTGAGTCACAAAGAATATGATGGCAACAGATTTAATCCCCAGCTTTGGCGGTCATTATGCTAAATAGTTAACCTCAAAGTTCTTATGCTGAAGAAAAGAAAATTAAGTTACAATGTTCAGGAGAGAAACAGGCCATTCAGCCCAAGTCTATGAGCACATGAGCCTCCTCTTGCCCCTCTTTTGAAATTTATCTACCAGACTCCCCTCAACAAAGTCTGTGCACAAAAGTGTCAAGTACATAGGAACATAGGACTTCGGAGCAGAAGTAGGCCATTTGGCCCTTGCAGCCTGCACTGCCATTCAATAAGGTCATGGCTGATCTCACAATATCTTTACAGTGCAGAAGGAGGCCATTCAGCCTGTCCAGTTTGCATTGGCTCTCTGAAAGAGCATTCCACCTTGACCCGCCTTATCCCCGTAACCTTGCACTTTCTCTCTGATTGTGCTCTCAACTTTACTTTCCTACCTGTCCGCCATAACCCTGGATTCCATTGTCAATCAAAAATCTATCCAATTCAGAGACGCAGCCTCCACTGCTTTCTGGGGAGAGAATTTCACAGGCTAACGACCCTCTGAGAGAAGCAAGATCTTCATTGTCGAGCCGAACCCAGTAGGATAGCCAGCCACCATTCTCCTGACCAAAAGGAAGTAACAACTTGCTGCAGGTAACTAGTGGTTGGTTATCCATGGACAAAATAGTTGGGAGCCCAAAGAATGGACCCAGCAAGAACCACCAAAGTACAGTGATTGCCTGCATTGATGAAATTAATGATACAAAAAGGTCCCAATACACTGACAATAACAGGAATGGAAATGTAAGCCTTTTTCTTACTTCAAACAGCACTTTATTCCAAATTGCCCTTTTAAACCTCTGTTGTTGTTTCTTTTCAATATCAGTCACAAGCTGTTTTTTACGTGATGGAAAATTGCCCTGTGTTGGTTATTTAATAAAACAGTCGGTGATAAATATCTCTTTCGTAAGTTAAACTAATTCCCTCTCTTTTCCTTTTAAGCTGGAAGGTACAAAAACTTAATTGATGGATCATATCCAAATGATGAAAGAAGACCAGGTCTGCAGAGCTGACAGAATGCAAGTTTAATGAGACCCCGGTGTAATAAGAAGCTGACATCACCAACGAGCGAGTGATCTTTCACTAAATGAGTGAGGGCAATAGATTAGGTCTGGTGTTGCATCACATTTCTTCACCATGCACTTGGGTGAAATTAATTTCAGACTGGCAGCTACCAGAAAAAGAACCTACTGGACACCATCAACACCAGGAATGCAGCCTACTGTGTGTAGCAGATTCTCTGCAGAGTTAATGATCACCCAATGATGCAAGCGCAATTCTATAGGGCATCTGTCTCTGTGTTCGACTGCTCACAACCAGAATGTGCCAAATGTGTTCTTGAGTATGTCAAATCTGTCTCATGTACGTAGCCTTTGAGTCATTGGTCAATATACCCCAAATGGGTTATGTATTTTGGAGGAGGGTGGAAATTAGTCCTTGCTACTGGAACAAAGTGGGTTCAAAGGGAATTCAATTTATCTTGCACAAAATAAAACTGGGCACTATGAGCATGGAGGAGCTCGGGCTCAGCTTTTCTCTCCAAGCTTGCTTTGCGCTATTCTTATGCACCAATTTCACCTTCTACCCAAGTGCGGTGTTTTTTTAAAAATCTTTTCTAACTGGTTATTCTCTACTTTGGTTTCCCCAATTAAATTATACAAAATCGGATTTTATTTAATTTTCCCCAGCGGAGGGAAGAAAGGAGAGAATCTACACTTAAGTCTAGACAGTGTCAATAGGTAATTCCACCGTGAGAGTGTAGATCACCATGGCTACGTTTGATCTTATTATCTACAGATGCAAGGGTACAGAAAGCAATTAGGAGCTAGAACTCTGGCCAATAACTCTTTCAGCCCCAGAAGATACAAAAAGCAACTGGGCTGTCCCTTCTCCTGATTGAGACTAACTAACGCAGCACAGATCAAGGAACAAATTGGAGACTTTCCTGAGCTCCTGATGCCTACTGAAGACATCTGGCAGGAGCTTCTAACCTTCCACACACAAGCTGAACAGCAGCCGGTAATGATTAGGACTTCATCATGGGTAGAAATCATGCCCTTGAGTTCAGCCTCAACGAGTTACCATACAGCATCTTGCTAAATGGATTGAGGAGCTAGCCACTGTTTGGTTCAATAGTTCTAACTTAAAAAGACTCAACAACTGTGCAGCCAGTGATTGGGGAAGCAGTGAGTGAAGCATAATCCATAATAGCCTTTAAAAGGGAAGTGAATAAATATTTAGGAAGGGAAAAATTGACATGATTCTGTTGTATAAGGGTATCTGGCATAATGTTAATGTGGAACTGGGAAACAGTACCTCCCACAATGTGATGTAAAGAGACACATAGCCTGAGACTAGAGAGAGTTACGGACTGGACAGAGACCTGTGTAGAAGCAAGCACGGGGTTAGCTCATAGTTTGGCTATACCCTGTTTATACGTACATAGTTATGTGTTATCAATAAACAGTTAACGTTCAACCACACAAGACTCTTCGCAAGACCTACTGAACATACAACATGGTGGCAGCAAATGGAAAAGCCCAGAACCTCAGGAGAAGCTGGCACAGAAATTCAAAAACTGGAAAATTAAAGGAGCAGCATTCTGACCTGACCTGAAGTGAAGACAGAGGAGGAGACCACCTGAAAGAAGCTCAATTACAGAAAGACAGGGAAAAAACTCCGCAGTGCTTCTGAGGACCCCACAAGATCTCATGGAGGTCCATTCTGAATGTCCATAGAGTGCAGGGCCAAAGGATGAGCAGAAAATTCAGTTCTAAGCCAGGACTAGTTTAAAAATCTTCAGTGCTGTAAAAAATAAAGCCAAGGCAGCCTGTTTCCAAAAGTACTGCAGCTAGCCTGGGTTCTGGGCAAGAGATTGGGAATGTGGGTAGTTCTTGAAGAGAGGCAGCGTATGCTGATTGGCTAAATGGTGGCCTCCTGCGGTGTGATAGTCAATCCATTCCGATGGTGGGAGACTGACATATGCGACAGGTCCCAGCATTTACATTGTCTGCTACTTACTATGAGAGTCTACTGGCAGGATAAGAGTTAACATCAGGTATGATGCAACAAAACAAAAAGCTGGATTCAGTACTGCTAGATTTATCCTATCACTTTTTTTCCCCACACTCCTCACGTAAACCGCAGGCTCAGAGGTTTTGACAAGAACAGCTCATAGAAAAATTAGCTGCCTTATTTTCTACATTGCAATAGCAACTTCAAAAACTGGAGGTTGTGAAAGACGTGATATAAATGTAAGTCTTTCTAGAGTTCGAAGATAAATTTTGGCTTTAACTGAACCCAGTTTACTGTACAGAACAGAAACAAAATGGCACCATTGGTAAATGCTCATTCTTTTCATTTAAATGTTATTGCAATCACCTCCAGTCCTCTCCAATGACCTTTCAGTTTTCAATTATCGGAGCCTAACTGGCAGTAGCACCATCACTGGAGACCCATCTATCTTGTAGCCTTCACTTAGATTGTATTCAGTTCAAAGCGTGGACAATGCAAACAGAAGACAATTTTGCAGTGTTGATGCCTGCACCTCCCCACACAGAGTTCCAGGAGCACTGCCCATATTAAATTATCATTCGGCAAATGAAAAAGGCAGCAGGTTTGACTGTGTCAAAAGTTTGCTTGTAGGACAAATGAGTAACACGCCCAGTGAAAACAGATGCCGGGGAGCTCGCACTTTTGTCTATCTGTATAGTCTTTGGAAGCTACTGCTGGGAGGGTGTTGGTTGCAGAACATGACTGTTAAAGAAGTCTTTGTAGTCCTCTGTGTGTTAACAGCAAGTCTCTAGTAACTACTTGTAACTGTGTACAACTATACAGTAAAAGGTACAGGTATGGAGTTATCTCCAGCTTAGGTCTTGTCACATCTCTGGCCAATACCTCACTGACTTTAGGTCTGGGTCATGTGCCTTCCTACATCACAGTGTGAGCGGGACTGTACTCAGTACCATATTAACCCTGTAGGTACCGGACCCTTCTACTACAGCCACCAGTCAGCAAGGCTGTCCTATTCAATAAAAAAGACCTTTCTGGATCACTGAAATAACTTGCATCTTTAAACATCTCATGGCACTTCACAAAGGCATTTTCAGGCCAAAATCAGCTTGCTGTTAGGATCAGAGGCTTAAACGAGGGTCTTAAAGGAGGTGAGAGAGGTGCAGCGATGGAAGAGTTATTCAATCTGGAATTCCAGATTGTTGAGCTTAAATGGCTAAAGACACAGAAGCCAACAGTGGTGCAAAGTGAGGAGAGATGCACATTAACCCAGAGTTAGGAAAGAGACAGTTCTTGGAGGGAGTAGGTCAAAGGGATACATGAATCAGAGCATTTACAACAAAGAGACAGGCCATTTGGCCCAAGTGATCTATGTTGGTGTTTATGCTCCTAACAAGCTTCCTCTTACTCTACTTCATCTCACCTCACAACATAACCTTCAATTCCTTTCTGCCTCGTGCATTTATCTAGCTTCTCCTTAAATGAATGTATATTATCTTCCTCAACATCTCCATGTGGTAGCAGGTTGCACATTCTAACTGCTCTTTGTGGAAAGAAGCTTCCCTGAATCCTCTATGGGATTAATCATCGGTGATTATCAATTATCATTTGTGGCTTTAAATGATCCTACCAAAAGATCAAACGGGGTGTTTGTCTCCCTAGTTCGGGAAGTAGGAAAGGAGACATACAATAAAATGACCAAGATGTGATTTAAACAGGAGGATGAGAATTTTGAATTGAAGGTGCTGGGCGACTGCGAGTTAATGTTGGTCAGGGCTTGTAGGCGAGTGTGGCTTGATGTGGGATAGGGAGTGGGGGGGTGTTAGAATTTGGGGTGAGCCGCAGATCATTTCCTGCCTATCGTGGTTTCCTAATGCCACAGCTGAAATAAGAAGGGACTCGGCCCGAGCAGTGTAAACATGGGGTCGGAGGGCGGGGGTGGGGAGGTAGCTGAGTATCAACTCCTGGGTGGGGTGAGGGGAGGGCGAGTGCAATAACAGGAGGAAAACTTCGAGGTGCTCCCCAACCCCACCCTTTGCACTGAGACACTTTCGAGCAGACACCTACAGTTGAGGCTTGAAGGGCGAGTGGACTGAGAACATGGGAATGGACAGACGTTGCTGCAAGGGGAGTTTGCACTGAGTCAGCGTGAGGATTGGGGGGCACTGACACTGACGTCAGTGTGCAGGATTGGGGGGCACTGACACTGACGTCAGTGTGCAGGATTGGGGCGCACTGACACTGATGTCAGCGTGCAGGATTGGGGGGCACTGACACTGACGTCAGCGTGCAGGATTGGGGGGCACTGACTTCAGTGTGCAGGATTGGGGGGCACTGACGTCAGTGTGCAGGATTGGCGGCACTGACACTGACGTCAGTGTGCAGGATTGGGGGGCACTGACACTGACGTCAGTGTGCAGGATTGGGGGGCACTGACACTGACGTCAGTGTGCAGGATTGGGGGGCACTGACACTGACGTCAGTGTGCAGGATTGGGGGGCACTGACACTGACGTCAGTGTGCAGGATTGGGGGGCACTGACACTGACGTCAGCGTGCAGGATTGGGGGGCACTGACACTGACGTCAGTGTGCAGGATTCGGGGGCTCCAATGATCCTGAGAACAAAGTGCTACTGAAATGCTTCTTCCTAAGCAAATCCAGCCCTCCACCGTCAGGGAACAGTCCTCATGGGCTTCCAACTGCCGCGATTTACTGGGAAATCTGGCTTGCTGTCTGATGGCAATTTGCCCAAAGTTAGCCAAGTAGCTGTCTTGCCATTCAGAACTGCAAGTTCTCAGGATAAATGGGTCATTTTCGGGCTGGCAAGCGGTTACAAGTGGAGTGTCACAGAGGTCAGTGCTGGAGCCTCAACTATTTACAAAGTACATCAGTGACTTGGATGCAGTGACCGAGTGCATGGTCACTAAATTTGCTGATAACGCCAAGATAGATAGGAAAGTAAGTTGTCGACAAAAGGTAGAGAGTCTGCAAAGGGGTATAGATAGATTTAAAGAGTCTGCAAAGGGGTATAGATAGGTTTAGAGAGTCTGCAAAGGGGTATAGATAGGTTTAGAGAGTCTGCAAAGGGGTATAGACAGGTTAAGTGAGTGGGCATAAAACTGGCAGATGGAGCATCATGTGTGGAAATGTGAACTTGCCGACTTTGGCAGGAAGGATGGAAAAGCAGTGGATTATTTAAATGGAGAGAGACTGCAGAACTCTGAAGGATCTGGGTGTCCTGGTACATGAATCACAAAGTTAGGTGCATGTACAGCAAACGATTAGGAATGCAAATGGAATGTTGGTGTTTATTACAAGAGCAATGGAACATTAAAGTTCAAAGCTTTGTGCAGCTGTACAGGGCCTTGGTGTTCCCACATCTGGAGTATGTGTATAGTTTTGATCTCGTTATTTGAAAGAAGATATAAATGCATTCGAAGCAGTTCAGAGAAGGTTCACTTGGCTCATTCCTGGGATGAGGAGCTTATCTTATGAAGAAAGGTTGAACAGGTTGGACCTATACCCTTTGGAGTTTAGAAGAGAGAGAGGTAATCTTATTGAAACATATAAGATCCTGAGGGGACTCGATAGGGTAGGAGGATGTCTGCACTTGTGGGGGAGACTAGAACTAGGGGACATGGTTTAAGAGTAGAAGTCTACCGCTTAAGATGGAGGAAGAGGAGAAATTTTTTGTTTCAAAGGATAATCAGTATCTGGAATTCTCTTCCCCAGAAAGCAGTGGAGGCTGGGTCATCGAGTTTACTCGAGGCAGAGTTAGACAGCTTTTTGATAGGCAAGTGAGTCAAGGGTTATGGGGGGCAGACAGAACAGGGAGAATTGAGGCACAACCAGGTCAGCCATGATCTTATTGAATGGTGGAGCAGGCTCGAAGGGCTGAATGGCCTCCTCATGATCCAACAGCCTGTCAGCCTTGCCAGATTTTTGGTCTGCTCACAGACTACCTTGTACCCCTCCCCACCCCCCTCCCCATTAAGTGCAGGGCCATTGTTTCATTGGCCATTGTACAGACAAAACTGATAGAGCAAGGCAGCCACTCCCAACACAGACACTTGGTACCAATGGCAGCTTAGATATGCACAAGCATCAGCAACATGACACTGAAACCATATGGAGTTAGGACTATCAATTTGCCTTATTTGTTGGTTAACGGTTTATGCAGAAGAGATTTCTCGTGGGCAACTGACTAAATGCTTGGCTTTACCATGGCTCAAACTCCATCATTTTATATTCAGCTGTAATTGGTGATTAACTCTCCCTCTCTGTTTAGCAGACAGCAAAGACCTGGATTAGCTCTTGCATTTAAATACTTTAATCTCAAAGGAAGAAATTACAAAGTGCAACAGTTCAATGGAAAGCAATTTCCCTTGGCGTGTTTACATTGCTGCATTTGAATAGTTATCTGTCTGTCAAGGCAGTTTGCAAGGCCACAAATCAAGAAATCATTGGGGTGGATAAGCAACTGAAAATCGCTAGCTTCCTTTTGTACTTTGTGTCTCATTCAAAAAGACACGAGGCAGGATTTTACCTTCCCTGGCTGCCCGGTTTGCCTGTAAAATTCCTTGGATGGTCTTCACACCGGGACTCCCGCCTGCCCCAAGCGCTCTAGAATTTTATGGTGGGCCGGCAAGGCCCAGGCCCAGCCCACCTGTCCTTGGCCTAATTAAGGTCCTTAAGTGGCCAATTAATGACCATTTAAGGGCCGTTTCCTCCCCAGCCTCAATTTTCCGGCCGGCGGAAGGAGTTCAGGTTGGGGGGTGGGGGGGGGGGGGGGGGGGGGGGGGGGAGTGAGGGAAGGGGGAGGAGTGAGGGAAGGGGGAGGAGTGAGGGAAGGGGGAGGAGTGAGGGAAGGGGGAGGAGTGAGGGAAGGGGGAGGAGTGAGGGAAGGGGGAGGAGTGAGGGAAGGGGGAGGAGTGAGGGAAGGGGGAGGAATGGGGGAAGGGGGAGGAGTGAGGGAAGGGGGAGGAGTGAGGGAAGGGGGAGGAGTGAGGGAAGGGGGAGGAGTGAGGGAAGGGGGAGGAGTGAGGGAAGGGGGAGGAGTGAGGGAAGGGGGAGGAGTGAGGGAAGGGGGAGGAATGGGGGAAGGGGGAGGAGTGAGGGAAGGGGGAGGAATGGGGGAAGGGGGAGGAGTGAGGGAAGGGGGAGGAGTGAGGGAAGGGGGAGGAGTGGGGGAAGGGGGAGGAGTGAGGGAAGGGGGAGGAGTGAGGGAAGGGGGAGGAGTGAGGGAAGGGGAGGAGTGGGAGAAGGGGGAGGAGTGGGGGAAGGGGGAGGAGTGAGGGAAGGGGGAGGAGTGAGGGAAGGGGGAGGAGTGAGGGAAGGGGGAGGAGTGGGGGAAGGGGGAGGAGTGGGAGAAGGGGGAGGAATGGGGGAAGGGGGAGGAGTGAGGGAAGGGGGAGGAGTGGGAGAAGGGGGAGGAATGGGGGAAGGGGGAGGAGTGAGGGAAGGGGGAGGAGTGAGGGAAGGGGGAGGAGTGGGGGAAGAGTGGGAAAGCCCAGAAAGTGACCTTGCTCAGGCCTCGGGCAGGTTTGGAGGGGACACCTCCATCAGTGGGGCATCCTCTTAACATCACATGCCTCCCGCCTCCCCCTATCCCCTCTAAACAAGGTCTGTCCCCTGCGGTGCTCCCTACCCAACCCCCTAACCTCTCCACCAACACGCTGGACTTCACCTCCTTTCCCTGCTCTGAGACCCCCACTCTTACCTAGTCCTGGGCTTCCAGGACTTAAGGCTCTGGGAATTGCTTATAGTCTCAGTCCTGTCCATTGTGGCTTCTGGCACTGTTGGGGCTAGCGAGCTGCCAGCCAATCAGCTTGGCAAGGGGCGCTCTGAGGGGGGAGTTCTGCCTGACTGAAGGGCTCCTAAGAATGTTAAACGGTTGCTGGGCTGCCAGTATCGGTGGTGATGCGTTCTCCAACAACTCATCAGGATGGCACAATGGGAAACCCCAGCATCCAAAAACTCCTGGCCATGGATTCCAGCTGTAAACTTCCTTAATTAGCGTCAACAACTTGTCTTTGAAAGATTTGTAAAAAAACAAAAAACTGCGGATGCAGGAAATCCAAAACAAAAACAGAATTACCTGGAAAAACTCAGCAGGTCTGGCAGCATCGGTGGAGAAGAAAAGAGTTGACGTTTCGAGTCCTCATGACCCTTCGCCAGAACTGCTACCAGGTCTGCTGAAGGGTCATGAGGACTCGAATCGTCAACTCTTGAAAGACTTGTGTTTGTGAACTCCCAGGTCCCTCTGGTCCTGTAGCAGCGTTGAAATGTATGTCGTTAACTTTCTTCTCAGTTACTGATATGACACACAGAGAGGCAGGTGTTCATTTATATTCAGTACAGTTCAAACTAACATCCTCAAGAGCTCGTTTGAACATGAGTAAATGGAATTGAAGAAAAATTTGGGAAATCAGACATTTTCCATAAATTATCCTCTCCTCTTCCGGCTGCTGCACATGTTCAGTCCCTTCCTGACCCCCTTCGCTTCTTATCTGGCCATGCTGGGAAGTGCAGGCAAACCACAAGAGTGAGTGAAATGTGCCTATTAAGTAGGGGCGCTGATAATAAACCTTTCCACCGCAGAACTTGTGTGAAAGAAGATTAAGCGAGAGAAAGGTCAAGGGAGGGGAGCTGACCTCACATTTTCATAGCGCCTGTCCCATCCTCACGCTAGCTAAGGCAGATTTATGACTCATATTTCCTCATAAAGAGTAAACGCATTGAATGGGCCAAGAATGGTGAAGGCAGCGTTCCTAGAATTCTTTAAGTGAAAGCACAACGCTGCCATGGGTCCAGGGGGTTTTTGTCCCCCTCGGATGAATGAACTAAAACAGGCTGAACAGACTCTCTCAGGAACGTTTACCTTGTGCCCTTTGATGATCTAGCATTTTCTCAGCACTCAAGGCTTCCAACTCTAAGTGGATGCAATCATGGAGGTTTTATCACATGACGTCCCCACCGTCCATCACCACCTTCACGTGCCAATGAAAAGCAGCTCTTCATGACTCTATGTGATGATTCTTGACTGTCAAACAGCCCCCCAACCCCACCCCGTCCCCATTCCTCTACTTTTATAGCTGATGAACAAAAGCATTCAAAGAAAGTGAAACAACAATGAATGACTCCATGATTTTTTTTCCTGGATGGCTGGCAGGAGCGTCCTGAAGATTAATTTTTTTTAATTCCTGGAGGCCCCCAAGGCAATCCTGGAGGGGCTGGTAACCCTACAGTACTAAGGTGCCAATCCACGTTATGTGCCCTGGTCCTGGTATGTGGCTTGAACCCACAACTTTCAGACTCGGTCAGAGGGACCCAACTGAGGTAGATCCAGCAATTGGACACTTCCCAAGAGGCAAGCTACGAGCAGAACATTAGGGCCTAACACTTACCTCCGTGTCAGATGACACCAAAACATGCGCTCTGTGACAAGCTTATCCTCAATTCAAAAAAAAAGTGCATCAATCCCAAATGATGAAAATTTGGAACTAAAAAAAAAGTGTCCAACAAGAATATACTGAATGCAAACATTTTCATGGGCTAGATTTAAACCAGCTCACTCACTCGATTGCTCCAACTCTTTCGAACATGTCTATGGCAAATGAGTGTTAAGCCTGTATTCAGTTCTTATCTTGTTGATGTCTGTGAAAGGTCTGGCAGTTACCTGTCTCAGTGTCCCAATACCTCCTGACTCTTTGTCGTGAATCATCTTATTTCCAGGAGACCTGAATCATTGCATCTTTAAACGGGCAATTCCCACCTTTTCTCAAGCCCTTCGAAATGTACTCCTTCCCACGTTAGCGTTAGTTAAGGGAAACGCGTCTGACTGAAATGCAAGTCCAGACAGCTGGTCCCTCTGCCTCTGAAGAAACCTCACAGTGCACATTAAAAAGCCCCACGATTAATCTGACATCTCTCCATCGCTCACTCCCCCAACTCCTCCCAGCAAATCAACACGTGAAGACACTTGCAGTATCTTCCTAAGCTCTGGTTAGTTGCCTCCATTACATGGTGACCCTGCAGTTAACTTGTCCAGCCCGTCTGACTCTATTATTGATTTACCTAAAAGCTGAATCTCTTACAAGTTGATCGTCAGATAGCAACTGCTCTCAAGCATTACTGAAAACAGATCTTCTTTCTACCTTGCTCTCATGAGGGACTTAATACACAGATTCTTCCCTGGTCTTAAATTCACATCCTGCTCTCAGCTTGCTCCGAGATTCCACTTTGTCTCCATTGGTATATGAGCAGCATAACCAGATCCCCTTGTTTTAAAAAAAGTTCAAATTGGAATGACCTCTTTGGATCTACGTTAAAAAAATAAAACCAATTTTCCCTGCTTGTTTTCTCCCCTTCAGGCATTGTGTCCTGAGAGTGCCAGGAGTGCTCCAGCGCCTTCACAGAATTAAAGTTGCCAACCCTCCAGGGTTGGCCAGGAGTCTCCAGGAATGGAAGATCAATCTCCAGGACACTGCTGTGTGTGATCCTGGAGAAACATCATCGGGGCAGTAAAAAAAAAATTGCTTTTTGTCATTTTCTTTGAACATTTCCTTTTTTTTTAACCAGATATAAAGATATTGAAAAAGGCTGTCTGGCTGACAGTCAATCATTATCCAATTGGGTAACGAATCTTCTTGCTTTGCAATTGCTAACAGAGCATCACAAGAATTGATGTGTTGGCCGATGAGTGGCTGGAGTGTGGTGGCAAGTCGTATGATGAAACCTTCAGGAATACATTTAATCACAGTTGGCAGCCCTACACTGAGTGGAAGAACCTTGGTAACAAATGCTGGCAATCTATGCAATCGGAGGGTCACCTCAGCTACGTCTAACCCTATTCTCACTCACAGTCCGCACTCATGTGCACTTCCAGGCGTCAGACATGGTTCAGTTGATAGCAACCACTTCTCTGAGTCAAAAGGTCATGGGTTCAAGTCCTGCTCCAGAGACTCAAGCACCAAAATCTAGGTCGAGACTCCAGTGCTGCATGGTCGCAGGTGCCATCTTTCAGATGAGGCGTTAGACTAAGGCCACATTTCCCCTCTCAGGTGGGCATAAAAGACCTTATGGCCATACTTCAAAGAGGAGCAGGGAAGTTATCCACAGTGTCCTGGCCAATATTGACACCTCAATGCGCATCACCAAAACAGATTATCTGGTCTTTACCACATTGCTGTTCAAGGGAACTTGCTGTTCACATATTGGCTGCTGTGTTTCCTACATTACGACAGTGACTACACTTCAAAAAGACATAATTGGCTGTAAAGTGCCTTGTGACTCCCTGAGATCATGAAAGGTGTTATATAAGTGCAAGTCTTTCTTTCTGGGAAGGGTAACTAAATAGCCATCAGAAATGTCAGAGTTGACTAATTTTCCTCCCCCACAGAGTATGGAGGCCAACTATGGTACACAAGCTAATGCCAATTAACGCAGCCCAAGACGAGTAATCAAATATGGGATCATTCTGCTGCTAATAGATCAGAGAATTACTCAGCAGCTAACAAGGATTGCATCAAAGCCATTTCCGGTTAGGAAAAATAGCCAAACTTTCTGCAATAAAATTAGATTGCACTGTTTTTACTTGAAACCATAGTGACAAGACAGACATAGCTTCCAGATTGTCATGTGATATTTCAATGTTTTCATTGCAGCAAGGGATGCCTGTGTCCAGTACAGGGTTGAAAGTTGGAGCAAGAAAATCTCAAAACAACATTTTTCATGTAAATTGAAAACAAGGGTGGGGTAGGGGTACAAGCTGTATTAACTATGAGGAGGCATAATGAGATGAGAGATGAAACCAGCCAACGATACATTGGGCACTGATTGGTTCATGGGGTTTTCACTGTAGGTGGCTGCTAATTGGACCATATCTTGTCTGGAGGTCCTATTTCCACATCTCACATTCTATTCCCATTTCCTGCTCTCTCTCCCCGTCTGCTCTAATATTTTTCTACAATTTTCATCTAGTTCCTTCCGCACTTTGCTGCCCTACACCAAGTTTCAATCCCTCATGACTCATGTGCTCGCTGACCTACAATGGCTCCCAAAAGCAAAGTCTTGATTTTAAAATCCTCAACCTCGCTTTCAAATGTCTCCATGGTCTCGCGCCACCCTATCTCTGCAATTACCTCTAGTCCCGCATCCCTCTGAGATATCTGCGCTCTTCTAATTCTGGCCTCTTGTGCATCCCCAATTACAATCACTGCACCATTGGTGGCCGTACCTTCAGTTGCCAAGGCTCCAAGCTCTGGGTTACCCTCCCTAAACCTCTTTACCTCGCTTTCCTCCTTTAAAACACTCCCTACAAACTTCCTATTTGACTAAGCTTTTGGTCGCCTGACCTAATATCTCCTTACGTGGTGCCTTGGGACATTTCATTAGCAGAAAGGTGCTATAGGCTGGGATTTTCCGGCCTTGTCATGGGTGGGACCCACTGTGGGTGAGGCGGTGCCCCAGCCAGAAGCCCACTGACTTGCGACGGGACAGGAAGATCCCAGTGGCGGGCAGGTGTGGGAAATCCTGCCGACAAACCGTACAATGTGGTGTTGTTGAAATGTTGAGGTTGACTTGACATCAACAGACATTTGTGGCAATGTAACCCAATGATTCCTCATGTGGCAAAAACTTTCTTTTCACTACAATAAAGTGAGGAGGGGGAGGGCAGAATCAACCTGCCCTCGCTTGGCTGTGCCCACGGAGTTCGCAATTTCAGACATGCTGGAGGAAAAGCAAGAAGATTCCTTCACTGTCGCTGGGTCAAAATCCTGGAACTCCCTCCCTAACAGCACTGTGGGTGCACCTACACCACACGGACTGCAGCGGCTCAAGAAGGCAGCTCACCACCACCTTCTCAAGGGCAATTAGGGATGAAAATAAATAAAAATCCAGAATCTCCTTGCACAATCCTGATAGCAAGGTTGCATTGGTGAGGGTAAAAGTTGCCAAATTCTGGCCCTGCATGCTATCTGATCATCCATGCTCCTAGGATGACTGTACGTGAGGGGAAGACAAGTCCTCAAGCTCTCCTATGTCACAAAGCCTGCAAAACCCAACAGCAAGGCTCCCTCTTAATTGATTGACAACTGCCACTTGTGGAAGCACATGGGGGCTTAGCACAGCAAGGTGAGTGAGCACCTTCCAAAAGGGAGGGGATGAGCAGATGAGAGGCAAGAAAATTGGCAAACATTTCAGAGAGGGGGAAAGATAAACCCAGGCTGCGAAAAGAGAAGCTAATGGATGTGAAATTGGAACCGCACTTTCATCTTCAACAGCTGCAGTGAATAAAGCCTCAAGACATAAATTTGAGAAGGTTTTCATGAGTTATGGATTTTCAAACCCAGCTCCAGTCCTAGCGCTTCCCATTTTACTTTGTTTTCTCTCTTGCTGCCTTGAAGGCAGAGCTGAGGTTTGGGTGGAGTTGCACGGACTCTTGCCACATCTGGCCAACCCTCTTGTGTGAGCATCTCAGCCCCTCCCAGTCAGTTCACATCCAGGGGTCCCACTACTGCCAGACAAGAGTCAGCAATGAAAATGGATAGCAATGAAAAGCAGCATTCTTGGCTGCTTTTATTTTTGATTTGAACGCTATTGCCTCTGGGACACAGACACAAATTACAGTAACCCTAACTCTGCCTTCAAATTCAGCGCTGGAAAATAAATGGGCTGACCTGCATCTTACTGAAGGTGCTTTCATTTACTGGCTTGAGAACAAATCTGCCTGCTGTGCTTTCTCAGCATCCTGTCCATGCCATTTCATCCTGAGGGCAGCTTCATGTGACTATCCCTTCGAGCCTGCCAACTGACACCAGGGAGGATTGAAGATATGAATGTCTCTAGCAAACAGCTGCATAGACGTTGTCGTGTTGCTGTTGCTAAATCTCCAAACCTGCCCCTTCAATCTGAGCAAAGCAAACACCAACAGTGTTCTCTTACAGGGAGTTTCCTGGCACCTGGTGAAAGAGGCTGAACCATGGTCAGCTTAAGAGCCCAGACAGTGCAGGGGATCATTGGCCCATTGAGTCCATGCCAGTGATCCAGTCACATTCCCACACTCTATCCCAACAGTCCTGTTAGTTTATTTCCCTCAAGTTCCCATCCAATTTCCCTTTTGATATAATTCATCGTCTCCCTCCCAGCACCCTCATGGGCAGTGAGCACCAGGCTGTTAGCACTCACTGAACGGTAAAAGTTCTTCCTTCCACTCCCCCACACTTTGCATCCACCATCCCCCCACCCCACCCCCGCAGCATCTTTTCCCCAAAAACTTTAAGTCTGCATCCCCCTAGCTTTCGTAACACCAGCTATTGGGAACAGTTTGTTCTTTTGTCTTCCCTATCTAAACCGGTCATAATTTTGTAACCCTGTAACACTCAAAGAATCATAGAATACAATCACAGAATGGTTCCAACGCAGGAGGCAGCCATTCAGTCCATTGTGTCTGTGCTGGCCCCCTGTAAGAGCTACTCAACTAGCCCCACTCTACAGCTTTATCCCCATTTCAACTCCAAATCAGTTAAACTTCAGAACCCGCCCCCATCCTACCGCCACCAACAGCTTTGCATTCAAAATACTTTTCTTCAAATGGCCAAAGATTCATTTGCCTCATTAAAATAACATTCAAATATTAGCAAAGCAAGGAAACAAAAGCACCAATAAATCTTGCTCTCCCTTCAGTGGTTTCACTCAAATCTCAGTCAGTGGTTTCACTCAAATCTCAGTCAGTGGTTTCACTCAAATCTCAGTCACTGGTTTCACTCAAATCTCAGATGTAGCTGCTGTCACCTTGAGGTTTATCAAGCCAATCCCAACCTGAAAGGGGAACATAATCCTTGTTATGTAGGGAGTTTGCAGGTAAGAAATAATTCTGATGGCAAAGGAAGATGTTGTTTAGTTATTGCAGCACACTGGAAAGATTGGCAGACAGACAGGGTCACCTCTGCTTCCTTAATTTCACACCAGCATCAAGAGGGAGCTTCATCTCAAGTTGCAGTAAACTTAATAAATCATTGCTGTTATCATGCACTATTTTCAGCTTTCAGAGCTCTGGTTCTGCATTTGGAGTTTGGGATCAGCTGCCAAGACCAATTTGCAAATGATATGAACCGAAACTGCATTTTTACAATGGAGCGAGCTGATTGAAAGCCTCAATGTGTGATTGCCACGCTGGGACAGAGCTTTTCAAACTGCGGAACTCCAGGGGTCCGGGAGTTGCAGACACAACAGATTTCTTTCTATCTGGGGTTAGGTGAGCTACACTCCTTTGAGGGATACATTGGGAATTTTACCCAGCTGTACATAATATATTAATAATCTAATCTCTGTCTGCCTTTCAATTATAAATTCCTAAATCTGTGGATAACCCCAGAAATGAAACAAGCCTGACAATACATGGAAAGAATCCACAATGTGATCCGAGCAGACTAATATCGTTCTGCCAAGTGGAGCGGTCCCTCAACAGATGGGCACAGCAGCGGAAGATGATGCCAAGTCCTTGGCAGGCAGCAAAGCATTCTCCTCTCCAAAGAACCCGTTGATGCCAATTATTCGGGGAGCGACAGAACCGATCATTGTTGAAGCCAGGGCACATGCTGCTGGACATAACGAACGCATCCGGATTCAACCAGTGTGGCCAAAAGGCAGATGTACAGGTCAAAACTGTCAGAATGTTTTGTGCCCTAGTTACATACGAATGGAGACAGATGATATGTTTGCACAGCATGGAAGTGAGGTGGTCCTTAGCATTCCTGTGACTACATCCATCATGCAGCTAGTAAGATGGGCCTCAGATCAGGAGCTTACTGGCTTCATACCCAAGAGTCTCAGTCACTTCACTGGAAGCACACATGCATCAATGGCCAAAATTCGTATGATTGGGCCTCAGAACATTCACCGAAACATCTACAGGTCTCCAAGAACTGGCAACCACAGGGATACTGCTACCAAGTTTTCAAGGAAATGTAGATTTATCTCTCTCAACTGAGGGTCCACACGCCCTGTGCAAAAACACCGCCTTGATTTAAATTTGACACGAGGACCCTCTTCAGGAATTGGTACGAAGGGTTTAAACACAAGCCACAAATGTAGCAACAAGAAAAGGCCTTTCATTCATCCCTCTCGCACCGTTATTCACACACTCACCTGAGCTAAGGGCCCGAGCTAAGAGCTCACTCAAAAAAAAAAGCAGCAAAACCATTATCGCATTTCTAGTTTGTAAAAAAAATTGCAAACCTTGCGAATGCATTACAGCTGAGGCACTTTCTCAGACATATTTCCTCTCCTCCATGCGTTTTTTTTTTGTGTCAGTTTATCTCTCATCAGATACCAGAGACACTAATCTGGAACGCAATGACGCACTTTTGAAATGTAGCGAATTTTGCCATTGTAGACAATACAAGGCAACTTGTCTGCTTTATAAAAAGAGTCTTCCACAGAGGGAAAAGGATATCTCACAGTGAATTACAAGACAATACCCTTTTTGAGGGCTTCGGATGGTGTAATCTGATCCCTCTCTCTCTTTTGGGTTCCTGGCAGTGAGGAATGCAGTATTACTTACACCATATACAGCAGAAAGGGGTTTTTTTGATTTAAGATAGGTTTTGATATTTTACGACAGCCCTCGCTAATATCAAGTACATTGTATTTGTCAAATCGTGGATTCTGGGAGATATCATTGGGGCACATCTTAAATCCAGACCCCACATACAAGCCAGTGACCCGGTCTTGTTCCATTGTCTGTGATCCTACAGCTGGGATTAGGGAGCTGGCTCATTAGGTACCAACCTCGCAGAGTCCGGGCTAAATGAGAGCCAGTGTGAGAGTGACACTCAGTCATTCAGGGCATCTCTGAAGGCTTTAGAACTGGCTATGGGGGCTTAAAATGGGAGGGTTTTATAAACATATATTAAGGTTGCCCATTTTAGTTACTAATTCAGTAACCTTACTGCAAAGTGCACGTGTCAAAGTGAGGCACCAACAGGATGAGAACCCCTTATTAATACTATTACCATTAAGTACTACTAACCATTACTAATATGACTAAAAGCAACAACTTGCATTTAAATAGCATCTTGAATGTAAAAAAAAATTCAGTGCACTTCACAAAGGTGGAATAGAAATGGATGCCAAGATGAAGGTGGTGAGATCAGGTGTACTGAACAGATGCTAGATGGAAGGATTGGGCTTGAAGGGGGCAGGGGGCTAAATAGCCCACGCGCACCCTCCCGGGGGCTGAATAGCCCACGCGCACCCTTCCGGGGGCTGAATAGCCCACGCACACCCACCATTCAGGGCCAGGCCTGAAGATGGGGTGAGATCCTGGCTAACTTTGCCCCAAAAGTTCATTCCAGCATAACCTACCATCTTGTGGCTCAGTTGATTCCATTCTCAGCTGACTCAGAATGTTATGGGTTCAAGCCCCACTTGAGCACTAAATCTAGGCTGATGCTCCAGTGCAGTACTGAGGGAGTTCTGCACCGTCCGAGGTGCCATCTTTCAGATAAGGCCTTAAACTGAGGTCCTGTCTGCCCCCTCAGGTGGACATAAAAGATCCCATAGCATTAGTATGAAGAAGAGCAAGGGTGTTCTAGCCAATATTTCCTGTAACAGTGACTACACTTCAAGAAGTGTTTAATTGGCTGGAAAGTGCTTTGTGACAACTAGTGGTCCTGAAAGGTGCTATGTAAATTCTAGTCCCTCTTTCTTTTCAATATTTATCTTACAACCAATGCCACAAAAAAAAATTATCCGATCATTACCATGTTGCTGTCTGTGGGAGCTTGCTGTGCGCAAATTGGCTGCTGTGTTTCCTACACTACAGCAGTGAGTACACTTCAAAGAACAAGTATTTCACCGGCTTTGGGGCAACCTGAGGTTATGAAAGGTGCCATATGAATGCAAGTCTATTTTTACCTTCAGCCAAGTAAAGAAGGAGAGAAAGGAAAAATGGAAAATGGAGGCAGAAACAAATGGTCAGATTGTTCCTAAATTGGTGGTGCGAGCAAAAAAGATACAGGCCAAAGTGGTTTGCAAGTCTCCTGCCCTGTAGAGCAGGTATGAGGCCTCATCATCGTGCCACAAGCCTACGTTTTTTTATAAACACAAGACTAATAAATCACAGCTAGATTTAAAGGTCACTGGTGACAAATGGACATCTGAAAAAGTAGGCCACGTGTCTATTACTTTTCCCATTAATTTGATTTATTTTGATTGATGAATTCATTATTGAGGTAATCGTATCTTAATTGCTTGCTGAGCACCGACAAACACAAAGGAGCCTTAACAGTGGGTGCTGAGCGAATGCGATTAATGGAACAGCTTCCGAGGGTCACAGGGAGTTAAGGGTTAAATGTATCCATCATTTTTAATAACTGCGGGCATTATTTCTGCTCTCTTGTTAACATAGGGAAAGCATGGGTCTAATATAAAAGGCAAGGTCAGGCCATTTAGAATACAATACACCATGATTTAACATCACTGGTAAAAACAGCCCAAGCGCCGTTGTATAGACCAAGGACACTTCAGAAAATGCCAAGGTTACCATATATATTATATATAGATGGCAGTAGTAAAAGGGCATTAGAATGGCAGGCACGCAGATAGGCATGACAGTAAGGAGCTTTGTCCAGAAATTAGTCAGTCGCTGATGTTCCGCGTGTGCTGGTATTAAATTGCTCTCAAGGCTGTTTTAAGGGAGGTGATAACCCATTTAAAATGAGCAGATTGTGGCTGTTAGGGCAGCAGAGAGACAGGTTTACTGAGCAGTAAACTCTATCCTCACCAGACAAAGCAAGCATCAAGCACAAAATCCAGAAAGAAAACAAAATTATTCAACATCTGTATTTAACTTCCTATACTTCCGCCTGTTCCTACATAAGTTAAACACTGTCACCTCTTAATGGAATCAGGGAGACCTAACCACCCATCAGTAATACAGAAGATCAGTTGTCATAACATAACACACTCACTTATTCCATTCCAGCGCCATGCTAATTTAAATAAACGTCCCCATTAATTCAGCGGAAGGAAGTCTGGTGACGGAGTGGGTAACGTCCCTATCTCTGAGCCAGAAGCTCCGGTTTTGAGCCCCACTCAGAGACCTGGTGGATATGTAAGGTGCGTTAGGGGCGCGGCCAAACAGATTGATTATCAACCTGCAAATCCCTCTGATATGCCTATGGCAGGCAGTAAGAGCAGAAGAGTTTCCTGGCCAGCCAGAGCTGTGGGGTGGCTGCAGCACAACAGCCTCCCAATCATAAAAGACTCCACATGTCAGCTCCTCCCCGCTTTGAGGGACCACGAGAGACAGAGCAAAAATTCAACAGAGCTGAGTGCAAGACACAAATGTGATTTGCTCCTTTTAGACCAAAAGTTCTAAAAAAAAATTGCTCAGAGTTTGCCCCAAGAAGATGGTGGTTAAAAGTGAATGAGTAGCCTCATTAACAGTCATCTACATTAGTGAGAGCCAACCTCATGCGTAGCTAACAACAGGACAGGAGACAGAAGGCAGCTTTCCCTGAAGGATCGTAGCTTTTCCACCAGTCCGCCGGCTTTCAATATCATCCTTTTTCTGATGCTCTCTCACAAATTACCAGAGATCCTGAATTCAATTTCACAATTTCCAGTGGGATTTAAAAACAATGGGCTGTTAGTCCAACAACACAACCATTGGACTTGCACACCCTCAAGGAACTTGTACTAGTTCCTGCTAGTAACCCATGCATCAGGAAATTTTACTTTTAGAATGAAGTCTGATATTTTGCTTCTCAAATGTTCCAGGTATGTTTCCTGGGACTAATGTTCTCGTGGGGAGCTTTGCTTGTGCTAATGGGGAGGGTTTAAACTAGATTGACAGGGGGGTGGGAACCCGAGGAGAAATTCAGAGAGGAGAGGAGAAAAACTGGCAGTGGGAAGTAGAGAAGTATTAACTAAAAACGAGGATCTATCAGACAGTAGTATCAAAGTAAATAGAATACCTGGAGAGTTTGATAGAACTAGGGTAGGCTACAGTAAGTCATTAGATGGGGTCAGAGCAAGTGGGAATGTTAAAAAGCCTAAATCAGGATTAATGTGCATGTATGTGAATGCACAGAGTGTGGTTAATAAGATTGGTGAAATACAGGCACAAGTTAACAAATTGAACTATGACGTTGCTATAACAGAGACCTGGCTCAAAGAAAGGCAGGACTAATTGTTAAATGTTCCTGGGTACAAGGTATTTAGGAGACACAGGAATGGAGGAAAAGGGGAGTGGTAGTATTGATGAAGGATGGCATTACAGTACTGGAGAGAGAGGATGTTCCAGAGGGGTCAAGGACAGAATCTCTCTGGCTAGAGGTAAAGAATGAAAAAGGTGCAATAACATTAATCGGTGTAGCGTATGGACCACCAACCAGCAGAAGGGATGTAGAAAAACAAATGTGCAAAGAAATCACAGAGAGGTGCAAGAATTATAGAACAATTGTAATGGGGGACTTCAATTACCCAGATATAGACTGGGATAGGAATAGTGCCAAGGGACATAAGGGCAAGAGTTCCTGGAATGTGTTCAAGATAATTTTCTGCAGCAGTATGTTTCTGGTCCAAGAAGAGGGCAGGCACTGATGGACATTGTTCTGGGAGACAATGTCAAGGTATGTTCCCTTGAAGGGGAAAGATAGGACAAATAAATCTAGAACAACCTGGATGGCGAGAGAGATAGAGGTGAAGATGAAAAGGAAGAAGTATGTTGTGACAGGTGTCAGGTAGAAAATACAATGGAGAATCAGGCTGAATATAGAAGGACCAAAGGGGAAGTGAAAGAACTAATCAGAAAAGCAAGGGGGGAGTATGAAAAGAGGCTGGCAGCGAACATAAAAGGGAATCACAAGGTCTTCTATAAACATGGAAATAGTAAAAGGTTGGTAAAAGAAAGGGTAGGGCCAACTAGAGATAAAAGAGGAGACTTGCATCTGGAGGCAGGAGAAGTAGCAGAGGTATTAAACGAGTACTTTGCATCTGTCTTTACAAAGGAAGAGAATACTACCCAGGCCGAGATGAGAGAGGAGGTAACTGCACTCAAGGAATTTACAATTGAGAAGGAGGAGGTATTAGAAAGGCTATCTTTACTTAAAATTGATAAGGTACCAGGACTGGATGAGGGTACTGAGGGAAGTGAGAGTGGAAATTGCAGACGCTCCAGTGATAACGTTCCAGTCTCCTTAGACACAGGGGAGATGCCAGAGGACTGGGGAATTGCGAATGTTACACCCTTGTTCAAAAAGGGGTGCAAGGGTAAAGCCGGCAAAGGCAGACCAGTCAGTTTGACCTCAGTGGCAGGGAAACTTCTGGAAACTATAGCTCGGGACAAAATCAATACTCACTAGACTAGTCACTAATCAATAGACAGGTGTGGGATAATGAAGGAAAGCCAGCGTGGATTCACTAAGGGAAACTCATGTTTAATTAACTGCTGGAGTTTTCTGAGGAGGTTGATAAGGGCAATGCTGTTGATATGGTGAATATGGATTTTCAAAAGGTATTTGATACAGTGCCACACAACAGACTTGTGAGAAAATTCTAGCTCATGGAATAAAAGGGAAAGTAGGCACTTGGAAAAGAAATTGGCTGAGTGACAGGAAACAGTAGTGATAAATGGTTGTTTTCCAGATTGGAGGAAGGTCTGTAGTGGAGTTCCCCAGGGGTCAATGTTGGCACCCTTGCTCTTCCTGATATATATTACTGACCTAGACTGTGGTGTGCAGGGCATGATTTCAATATTTGCAGATGATATGAAGATTGGAAATGTTGTCAACTGTGATGGGGATGGTCTTGAACTTCAAAAGGTGAGAAACTGTTCCGACTCAAGAGAACATCAAGAACTAGAGGGCACAGATTCAAAATAATGAGCAAATGGAGTAGAAGTGATGTGAGCATTTTTTCTTTTTTTACCCAGAGGGTGTTTGGAATCCAGAAATGGTGGTGAAGGCAGGTTCGATCAAGGTATCCAAAAGGGAATTGGATAGATGCCTGAAAAGAAAAAAATGTGCAAGGTTACAGGGATAAGGCAGGGGAATGGGACTAGGTAGAATGCTCTTTCAGAAAGCCAGTGCAGACTCAATGGGCCAAATGGCCTCCTTCTGCACTGTAAAAATTCTGTGATTCTGTGAAATGAAAGAACATATTAATATAAAAATGGTACAATTCGTACTGTAGGTAGTAAGTTAGACTCCTCAGCAAGGATTGAAAAGTTCAAACCCTCTTTCCCAACCCAATTTGGAAAGAGAAGGTAGGAAAAGAAAAAAAAAAGACTTGTTATTTATATAGCACCTGTCACAACCTCAGAATGCCTCAAAGCCAATGTATTTTTGAAGTGTAGGAAACTTGGCAGTCAATTTACACGCAGCAAGTTCTCGCAAACAGCAATGAGGTAAAAAAAACAAATAATCTGCTTTAGTGATGTTGGTTTAGGCATAAATATTGGCACAAGGATAAATCCCTTGCTCTGCTTTGAAATTGAGCCATGGGGTCTTTTACCTCCATCCACCTGAGGGCAGGTGAGGCGTCAGTTTAATGGCTCATCGGAAAGATGCACCTGACAGGGCAGTACTCCTTCAGTACTGCACTGCGAGTGTCAGCCTGGATTTTTGTGCTCAAGTCACTGGGTGGGATTTGAACATTTTATTTACCTATAATACAAATACTCTTTTATTTGCCTGTCCAGACTTGTTTGGATTGGTTGGAGGATTGATTTGGTTGGCGCAGCTGGTGCTACAGAGGTGGGTGGGGCATGTGAAGGACTAGAGTGCATGACAGACATGGAGCTGCAACAACTGGCGGTGGTGATATAAGCATTGGAAAGTAAGGGTGTGACATGAGGTACTCAGGAGCATTCTATACGCAGACAGGGATATAATTGGTACTGGGGATGTTGTATCTCTGGGCCAATTTATACATCGAGATCAATGCAGCTATGATGATACTCTTTTTGAGTAAACCTGTTTCCATCTGTTTCAGATGAAGTTACATTGTTTCATAGTTTGCCATTGTGAGATTTGAACTCTTGATCTTGGGGTTACAAACCCAGTACCATAACCACTTGGCTATTTAGGCCAAGCTTTAAAGAATCAACACTTCAAAGCTACCACTCTTCATCTGTTTATACAGATGAGGTTATATTGTTTCATAGTTTTGCCATTGTGAGATTTGAACTCTTGATCTTGGGGTTACAAACCCAGTACCATAACCACTTGGCTATTCAGGCCAAACCCCTTAAAAAATAGTTTTGCCATTGTGAGATTTGAACTCTTGATCTTGGGGTTACAAACCCAGTACCATAACCACTTGGCTATTTAGGTGCATGGCACCCAAAATGTTTCAACACTACGTTTGAATGTTACACCACTTTGATTATATAAGTAATGGGGATAATTTAAAGAGGCACCTATGATTACCCATCCTTTACCACTGTTTCTCCAGACATCTCTCAAGATCAGAGAGTAAAAATCTCTAATTGTACTACTGGCTTTCACTATTCAGATGAATAAGCTGGTACATGTCCATTATTGGGCTATGTAGACAAATGTTGTGAGCTATTGTGATCTTTGGTTTGTGGTGACCCTGGCTGAATCAGTGAGGGATGGGGCGGGGGGGAGGGTTTGGAGGCCATGGGGGTGGGGGGGGAGGCCATGGGGATGGCTAAGGGCAGCATATATCTCCAATGGGCACCTGCACAAACTTCGGCTGAAGGAAGCAGCAGTTATAACGTTGCTACAAAATTTGAAGCCTAAACAAAGACTTTGGCATGAAGCAAGTTTGATCATTCGGAAGCTGTTCTCTTACATAATAGATGCTGAACTGCAGTGGGCGGATCGGAAGGAAACATTGTTTATTCCTCAAATAATATTGAGCCTATCAGAGGTACGCCTGCCTTTTCAACTCAGAAGAAACTAGTGCCCAATTAGCTTTTCATATTCTACGACTATCAATAAATCACGGGGCCAGACTGTTGACAACAATTATATTTATGTCCCTCGGCTTGTTTTTATACATGGGTAACTTTATGTAGCATTTATTTCCAGAGTGAGAAGTTTTGATTCCACCATAGCCTTTGGCGAAAGGTGAACTAGAAATCCTATATTTAAAGAAATACTGTTGCAATAAAGAAACTAATTTCACCGCAATTGTTTTGCAGGTCTCTGCCAGTTAAAAAAGTAAACAGAGGTCATGAGCTGCAACATATCAAATCTAATTCTTATGCCAAAGGTTTCACATACTTCACCCTGCAGGATTGTCTCATCTGCAGAGGGAGGTCCCCTTACTCCAATCCACATTTAAGTTCAGAACTTTGGAGGTTCTTTCTATTGACATACAGCCAGTGTGGAGCAGCAATTGCTGGCACCAGCTACTTTAAAGGAAAACATTAAGTGGTAAGAATTCCTCTAATACTTCTTTGGTAGCTCAAAGCAAATTATCCTTCACTGTTTCAACTTCCAAGGCAAAGAAACTGTGACAGAGTCAGCTAAATCACGATAAAGCAGTGTGGAGCACAGAGGGAAAGAGAGGGAGCCCAAAAAGCAGTGCGGAGTTCGGAGAGAGAGCGAGCCCAGAAGAGGAATTCATAGAATGTTTTCGTGGTAGTTTCTTAGTACAACATATTCTGGGGCCAAACAGACAGCAGGCTATAGTAGACATGGTATTGTGCAACAAAACAGAATTAATTACTGGCCTTATAGTGAAGGTGACCCCTAGGTATCAGTGATGATAATATGATTGAATTTTATATTCAGTTTGAGGGAGAGGAGAGTGGGTCTAAGACTAGTATTTTAGACTTGAATAAGGGCAATTATGAGGGCATGAAAGCAGAGCTAGCTAAAGTGAACTGGCAATTTAGATTAAGGGGTAGGTCAATGGAAATGCAGTAGCAGACTTTTAAGGGGATTTTTCAGAATGCACAGGATAACTACATTCCAACGGAAAGAAAAATTCAAAGGGGAGGACCCACCATCCGTGGTTAACTGAAACATTAAAGATAATATAAAACTTAAAAGAAAATGTATACAATTGCACAAAGATGGATGGCAGCTCAGAAGATTGGACAGAATATTAAAAACAGCATAAAATGACAAAGATTAATAAGGAGGGAAAAATTAGAGTACAAGAGAAAGCTGACTAGAAATCTAAAGATAGAGAGGAAAAGAGTATTATAGATATTTAAAAAAGAAGAGTTAACAAAGTGGTCCTATGGAAAGTGAGCCTGGGGAATAAATAATGGAAAATAAGGAGATGGCAGATGAATTGAACTGATGTTTTGCATCAGTCTGCACTAAGGAGGATACAAGTGACATCCCAGAAATAGCTACAAATCAGGAATTGGCAGAGAGGGAGGAACTCAAGAAAAAATCACAATCGCCAGGGAACTTGATACTGCGGGCTGACAAGTCCCCAGTCCTAATGGGCTTCATCCTAGAGTCTTGAAAGAAGAGACTTGTGCGATAGTTGATGCCTTGGTTTTAATTTTCCAAAATTCACTAGATTCAGGGAAGGTTCCACTAGATTGGAAAGGAGCTAATGTAACTCCTTTATTCAAAAAGGGAGGGAGACAGAAAGCAGGAAACTACAGGCCAGTTAGCTTAACATCTCTCATAGAGAAAATGTTAGAAGTTATTATTAAAGACGTTGAAGCAGGACACATGAAAAAAATCAAGGTAATCAGGCGGAGTCAATGTGGTTTTGTGAAAGGGAATCATGTTTAACTAATTTATTGGAGTTCTTTGAGAAAGTAACATGTGCTGCGGATAAAGGGGGAACCAGTGGATGTGCTGTACTTGGATTTCGAGAAGGCTTTTGATAAAGTGCCATATCAAAGGTTACTGAAGGAAAAAAAAAGCTCATGGTGTCGGGGGTAACATATTGGCATGAATAGAAGATTAGCTAGCTAACAGGAACCAGAGGGTAGGCATAAATGGGTCTTTTCTGGTTGATGGGATGTAATGAGAAGTGTGCCGCAGGGATCAGTGCTGGGCCCCAACGTTTTAACAATTTATAGAAATGATTTAGATGAAGGGACAAAAGGTATGGCTGCAAATTTGCTGATGACACAAAGATAAGCAGGAAAGTAAACTGTGAAGAGGACGTACGGAGGCTACAAAGGGATATAGATAGGTCAAGTGAGTGGGCAAACATCTGGCAAATGGGGTATAATGTGGCAAAATTGTCCCATTTGGCAGGAAGAATAAAAAGAAGCATATTATCTAAATGGTGAGAGGTTGCAGAGCTCTGAGATGCAGAGGGATCTGGGTGTCCTAGTGTATCAATCGCAAAAGGTTAGTACGTAGCTACAACAAGCAATTAGGAAATCTAATAGAATGTTATTGTTTATCACGAGGGCATTGAATACAAAAGTAGAGGTGTTATACTTCACGTAAATAGGGCATTGGCGAGACCACAACCTGAATCTTGCGCTTGTCAGGCACGCGCTATCGGTGGGCCTGGAAGCAATAATGACTCGGTGTCAAAAATTTTGCTTTTTAATGCTCCTGGTAAACATCTTGGGACATTTAGTTACATGAAAGGCTCTAGATAAATGCAGGTGGTTGTTATTGGGCTGAACTGAGTCTTCAAAGACAAAATTTCAAGCAAACACTCTGAGCCAACAACTGAAACATGTTTTGATCCATGACAGGGGGAGCGATGGAACTTTTCTATTTCAACAACACACAACGTGAATTTTTAAATACGGTTACCACAGCCAGCTCAAACTATAGAATTCCCTCAAAGCATACTGGATGTGACGTAGTGACGAGGAATCGGTCCCCGGCACCAGTCTCAGTTACTCAGTTATCACTTTGAGAAACAGTAATACAAAGTAAAGATAGAGGAAAACAAAAGCACAGTGAGGTCTGCTACTTTACTGGTAACTGAATAAGTCAGATCTCAATGTTTATTACATCAGACTGCAAGAACTTTAGGGGAGATTTGGGGATTGCATTCCTTGATGTCATCTATTTAGAATTAGGGTCACTAGTTTATGGCTAATGATGAACAACTAAAATTCCACTTTTACTGCTTGGGATTTAGCATTTTGAAGGTTACATTCTACAATTGTAGGCACTTGCTTGTCCAAGGCAGTGGCCTTGTTCATAGATATCTTTTCCCGTGATGATCTTTTGTTTTCTAAAGCTTATTATCTTGGAAGCCCGCAGACTGAATTGGCCGATTAAAATCTACAAAAAAAGACATTCTTAAAACTTAAGTCCTTAGATGAACCCATTCACACCTATCCTAGAGTTTCAACTATAATAAGACTTGCATTTATATAGCGCCTTTCACAACCTCAGGACATCTCAAATTGCTTTCCAGCCAGTAAAAGATCCCATGGCTGCATTTAAAGAAGAGCAGGGGCATTACCCCAGGGTATCTGGGTCAATATTTAATCCTCAACCAAGCATTTATCTGGCCATTAATTTCACGGCTGTTGGTGGGAGCTTGCTGTGCACAAATTGGCCACCATGTTTCCCAACAATACAACAGCAACTACACTTCAAAAGTGTTTCACTTGCGGGAAGGCACTTTGGGACATCCTCGAGGTCATGAAAGGTGCTACAGAAATGAAAGTCTGCCTTTCCATTCTACAGAAAGTTTTTGATGAGCCGCGAGGCAGGGGGTTTGAACCTAGAACCTTGCTTGTCTGCGCAGCCATGATTTATCCTTTAAACAGTTTTTAATGTTCGATTCAGGGCTGAAAAGTAGTTGCTGTTGTTTTGCCCATTGTGGAGGGATGGAGATAAAGGGGATGCTTCCTGCCTCCAGAGACCAGCATCACTATGAGCTGCTGACAATCCTTTTTGAAGAAGAAGAAGAGTGGAACTCTGCAGCGATACGTAGCAATCCTTTTCTCATTGAAACCCTTCGGGCTTGAGTTGTGTGGTGCCACACAATGGCCTGACATGTGCTACTGCAGTGGAAGCTGGAAATACAGTACTCATCTACAGCTCGCAGTAAAAAGGACGCTTACTCCACCACTCCGCATGACGCACTGTTCATTAAACCCAATCAATAAATTGAGAAATACAGAGAAAGAGCGGGGTGAGTGGGACTAACTGGATCACCCTTCGAAAGAGCCAGCACAGACTCAAAGGACCAAATGGTCTCCTTCTGATGAAGGGTCATACGATCTCGAAACCTCTCCGCAGATGCTGTCAGACCTGCTGAGTTTTTCCAGGTGTTTTTGGCCTCCTTCTGTGATGTACTTTCTAACTGGCAGTCTGCACAGCAAGATCGTCCTCAGTGAAAGATTAACTTGTGATAATAACAACTGTTGTTCATGAATGATTGATTACTTTGAAATATCGCCATCAGTATTTGGAAATTTATGTAACGTGTTGTTCATCAGAAGCAAATCCTGTTCCTAGTTCTTATGTTTTTATTTATTACAGTTATTTCCTTTCACACTATTCCTATAGTTAAGTATCACACTTTATTATAAGCTCGGACAACTAACAGTGTATAAAAACAGCAAGACTTTACGCCACACTTTTGTCATGCCCAGTGAATGCATATCCTATTCAGAACTTCAATCATGGACTGTGCTCCTATGGAAGCTTCTAGAACTGTCTTTTATTTTAAAATGGACACTCATAAGGTGGCTAAGATAGCAGCCAAGGGGTGACCTTTGCTTGTTCAACACAGACTATCTCAAGCTTCTGGAAAGTTCTAATTAAATCACGCTGTTTGAGGCCTCCCTATCCAGACAGTGCCCCTTTGTGGAATTCACACCTTCCATTGTTCAAACTTCACTCCAAACACGGAATCAATGGACCGCTAGGAGCAAAATACTGCCGGTGCTGGAAATCTGAAACAAAAACAGACAATGCTGGAAAAACTCAGCAGGTTCGACAGCATCTGTAGAGAGAGAAACAGAGTTAGCGTTTCAAGTCCCTATGACCCTCCTCCAGAGCTAAAGAGAAGTAGAAACGTGATGAAATTTATACTGTTTAAGGGGGCGAGGGTGGAGCAGGTGAAGCTGGATAGAAGGCCAGTGATGGGTGGGGGCAAAGGAGAGATTGACAAAGATGTCATGAACAAAAGGACAAAGAGTTACCAAATAGTAGTGGTAAGGGATAAAAAAGGTGCTGATAGTGACATAAAGGTAAGAAAGCAGAATGTGATAATAGCAGAACAACAGTAAACACTCTGTGAAAGAACAACATGGAACAAGTAACCATTGGCCCTGTGGGGGATGGAGGTGGGGGGAGGGGGCGGGGGAGGCGATTGAAGGATAGAAAATGGGATAAAAAGGACTGTTAGTCTCTATGTCTCCAAGTTTGCAATTTAACAGAGAGCTAATGAGACCAGTTATCCACAAGTTCAGTGTGAAAGGCCACCATCTATCTTCTATTGTGTAGTGATGTCTTTAGACTTCCAAAGCATTCTGGTTAGATTATACCAGTAATGGCCCCCCTGACCAAAACTGGCTCAAGATAATGAGTTTTGATCTGAAGACCCAGAAAGGACCTGGGCAGCCTGCAGAAGAGCTCCACAAGACACAGGAACTGCAAGAAAGGCAACAGCATCTTTGCCTTTTAAGAACCCGGAAGCTGTAAAGCGTGCCGACCGGATTCCAAAGCTCAAAGTCCATCTATAAAGAAATTTGACTTCCTGATATGCAAAACCACAAGTGCCTAGCTTTGCGACCTGCCGAGCGTTCATCTCTTCGAGGGAATCCTACAACAATCCTGGCATCTGACTTCAACTATTTGAACCCATCTGAACTACAATTCAAGGGTGAAAAAAACACTTCTTTCTTTATTGGGTCCACAATGACTGATCACCTACAACAAGCCAAACCCATGAACTGTTAAGTATTCTTTTGACTTAACAACTGTGGATGTGCACCATCCTCTTTAATTGTATCTTGCTTGAGCATGTGGTGTGGGATTGATGTACCTTTTAGATTTTCGGGGCCAGTGTATGAATAACCCTCTTTATTTAAACACACAAAAGTCTGCTGCTGGTTCTTTACATTGACCACACATTAAAAAGGTCTTAGAAACAGACACATCTACTTTTCCAAAGAAACTATGCGAATTGTGGAAGGGAAGGGAAGTGAGTGTTTCACTTTCTCTCCTGTCTGTAACATTCTAAACAATTGCTATGATTCAGCAGATACTTTAATACGATATATTGAGTGGGATTCATAATTCAGACTAAAAAAGGTTGCATTCACCATCAGATAACAGCTTTCTAATGCAATATGGTTTTTTCCAATGTTTAATACCATCAAAATGCCACGTTTTAGCAAATGATTAAAATTAAAAGATCTCCCCTGCCGCCTAAAGGTGTGTCAAAGAATTTCTAACAGTCCATAGGAGTGGGATCCCATGACGTGTTCTTGCCCAGCGCTCTCTCGGGACCAAAACCACTAACACTGACTGCTGCACCAGTACTAGCAGCATCCTGGTGACTGGGGAGAGGTGCAGCTCTGAATCAGTCAAGATGCTTGCACAGCATTGCATGGGTCAGCTAGAGTGCTTCTTTCCCAAAGTGACTCATCAGCATGGGTGGCTATTTTCAGCTCTAGAACAGAGAATGGAGTATGGAAGAATGATTTGGACGAAAGGAGCCTTGAACCATTATTCTAAAGCAGGGTAGGCACGTCATTCTCTAAACTTGCCATTTATATTGCCCAGGCAAATACGCCTGATCAAAGATGTGCTGCTGTGACATTTTCAGTCGTTTTGGCCGCTGAGCTTTTTAAACAAGGCTTTCTTTTCCAGCGAGTGCTCAGAGCAAAAGGATAGATTCAGCTCGGTCACAATGCCAAACAGAGTTACTGTGAACGTTGAGTGGGAAAACTTCTGTCCGACCAAGGACAGGCCTGCAATCGCCATCTGCCTAACACAAGCTCTCAGTTCCTCCCCAACACTTGTGTCCTGGCTGGATTTATTCCTGTAGGCATCATTATGTGACCTCCTGTCCCACACCCCCACACAATCCCGCCAATAGTCATTTGACATGTTCAGCCTTGCCATGCCCCTCCTTCTCGCAGCCAATCAAAAAGTCATTAGACTCAAAAAATCCAGATTTTTTGGTCAGCAGCAACGCGCCCCCCAAAAAAGCTACCCACAAAAAAACTAGCGATCTCCGTGATGGACATATCCTCCTTTCCCGTGACAGGTCAACCTGACGCCAAATCGAGGGAATGTCTTAGCGCACAACAGCAGTGATGTCAGCAAGGAAGCGGGCAACCAATCAAATCAAAGTATTCACACAGAGCAAACTGGGAAGTTAAAAGCAGATAAAATCCTTCAATTTTAATTTCCAGATAGCAAAGTAACGATATAACTGCATTCTGAGGAGCTAAAATAAGCATAAACATACTTTAAAGGGAAAAAAAAAGATTTATCATTGGAATTTTATCATTGAGTCATTTAACGAATTTTAAATTAATTTTTCAGGCCCAGTGAGGATGTTTAGCAGTAACTTTGAAGTTAATATGCCATTTAAAAACCCACTTACACCTCATTCAACAAGGTATTAATATTCTCAGGATTTCTCCTGCTAGACTGGAAATTCCCATCAATTCCTCAATTGTAATGGAGATCGCGATCAGTGCAGCCCATGGGAGAGCGGAAACACAGTGACAGCAACTTCTGGATTTCCACATTACTCCGCAGTCTCCCAGTCTGTCCCGTTCAGGGTGTCACGACGATGAACACTGACAGTTTCTTTGTCATTACCACAGCAAAATTCTGGACAACATCTGACTGACTGACAAAAATGATCCAAACAGGCTTTCCTCCTCAGTTCATAAATTCCAACAGGCAGAAGTTTTCAAGGAATTCTCCCTTTAGAAGCACAGTTGCTTGTTGCCCCAATGATGTACCTTGTGGGTGTAGCTGGCAGCAACAGTCCTGAGATTAATTATTAATTCCTGGAGACTCCAGGGCAACCCTGGAGAGTTGGCAGCCCAAACCGACATGCCAATGATCACTTAGAATCTATCTACTATTGTAAATAGTCTGGTAATAAATAAACCCCTGTTAAATTGTGACTTTTTTATTACATAATTTGGAACTTTTGCTCTATTGATATTTTCTTACACTGTGAAAGTTCAGCTAAACTCAGTATCTACTAAAAGTAAAAATTTAATCTACAGTCGCATATGTTTTATAGGAGGCTGTAAATGTAAGGAGGACTTATTACTTACAGTAAATTCCACTTTCTGCACAAATTTCCTCCTCCTTTATTCTGATTTCCTGAAGGGCAAGAAAAAACAAAATCTTTAAAACCAGAATCGAGATTGGATCCTCTTGTAACCCCTTTGTGTTTACCACAGGCTTGAACTCAACCAACCCTTCAACCTTCTAGGGCGTACATGGACTGATTGGCACAGTTCTCGGAGGCAAAATACTTCAGCCAATATCGAACATCAAACTCGTTGCGTGGGACCCTTCCAGTGACTTGTGTCAGAATATTTTTTTTACGGCATCTTCCGAGACCCTCATATCAGACTATGCATCAGCTTAAGGCTGGTGGGAAGATAAACATAAGAACAAGGAGCAGGAGTAGGCAATTCAGCCCCTCGAGCCTGCCCCGCCATTCAATATGATCATAGCTGATCTCATTTCAGCCTCAACTCCAATTTCCTGCCCTCTCCCCATAACCGTTCAACCCGTTACTAATTAAAAATCTGTCTATCTCCTCTTTAAATTTATTCAGCGTCCTGGCATCCACTGCACTCTGAGGTAGTGAATTCTACAGATTCACGACCCTTTGAGAAAAGAAATTCCTCCTCATCTCTGATTTAAATCTACCACCCCTTAGCCTAAAACTATGGCCTCTCATTCTAGAATGACCCACAAGGGGAAACATCCGCTCCACATCTACTTTGTCTATTCCCTTTAGCATCTTATATACCGCAATTAGATCTCCTCTCATCCTTCTAAACTCTAGCGAGTATAGGCCTAAACTGCTCAATCTCTCCTCATAAGACAAGCCCCGCATCTCTGGAATCAATCTAGTGAACCTCCTCTGAAACGCCTCCAGTGCAACTACATCCTTCCTCAAGTAAGGGGACCAAAACTCTGCACAGTGCTCCAGGTGCGGTCTCACCAATGCCTTGTAAAGTTGCAACAACACCTCCCTATTTTTATACTCTATTCCTTTAGCAATAAATGCCAAAATTCCATTTGCCTTCCTTATTACCTGCTGTACCTGCATACTAGCTTTCAACAATTCATGCACAAGGACACCCAGATCCCTCTGCATTGAAGCATTCTGAAGTTTCTCTCCATTTAAATAATAAGTCGCCTTTTTATTCTTCTGACCAAAATGGATAACCTCACACTTATCCACGTTAAACTCCATCTGCCAAATTTTGGCCCATTCACCTAACCTGTCCATATCCATTTGTAAATTTCTTATTTCTTCATTGCAACTTACTTTCCCACCTATTTTGGTGTCATCTGCAAATTTAGCCATAGTACCTTCTATCCCTGAATCCAAGTCATTAATATAGATTGTAAATAGTTGGGGCCCAAGGACCGAACCCTGTGGCACCCCACTAGTTACAGCTTGCCATCCAGAAAAAGACCCATTTAACCCGACTCTCTGCTTTCTGTTGATTAGACAATCCTCTATCCAAGCTAATATATTACCCCTAACTCCATGTGATCTTATCTTGTGAATTAATCTTTTGTGCCGCACCTCATCAAAGGCCTTCTGGAAGTCCAGATATACTACATCTACAGGATCCCCATTATACACTTTGCTTGTCACATCTTCAAAGAACTCGAGTAAATTAGTCAAACACGACTTAATCTTCATAAAACCATGCTGACTCTGAGATTGCATTTTGACTTTCCAAGTGCCCCATTACTACTTCCTTAATAATGGATTCCAACAATTTCCCAACAACAGATGTTAAATTAACTGGTCTATAGTTTCCTACTTTCTGCACCGCCCCCCCTCCTTTTTTGAATAAGGGCATTATATTAGCATTTTTTCAATCCACTGGAACCTTTCCAGAATCCAGGGAATTTTGGAATATTATAGCCAATGCATCCACTATCTCCGCTGCCACTTCCTTTAAGACACTGGGATGTAGGCCATCAAGTCCTGGGGACTTGTCACCCTTTAATCCCAATTGTTTGCTCAGTACTTTTTCTCCAATGATGGTGATTGTTCTAAGTTCCTCCTTCTCTATACCCTCTGCACTACCTGATACGATTGGGCATATTAGTAGTGACGCTGAACTAAAAGCCCAGAAGGCCCCATGCTAATGTTCTGGGAACATGGGTTCATATCCCACCACAGCAGCTGATGGAATTTAAATTGAATTAATTAATACATTTGGAATTGAAAGTTAACCTCAGGTAATTAATGAAACTATCATCAATTGTCATAAAAAGTCCATCTGGTTCACTAATTTTTCAAAATTATTTTTGTGGGGTCTGGACGTCGCTGGGTAGAGCAGCATTTTTATTGCCCGTGTCTAATTGGCTTTGAGAAAGTAACGGTGAGCCACCTTCTTGAACCATTCCAGTCCATGTGGTGTAGGTACACCCATAGTGCTGTTAGGAAAGGAGTTCCTTGAGGGAAGGAAATTTGCCATCTTTACCTGGTCTGGTCTACATGTGTCTCTAGATCCAAAGCAATATGGTTGACACTAAACTGCCCTCTGAAATGGCCTAGCAAACCATTCAGTTCAAAGGCATTTAGGGATGAGTAACAAATCCTGGCCTTGTCAGTGACACCCACATTCCATAACAATATTTTTAAAAATTTTATGATTAGCAAGAGGGCTGCCTTCAGCTGAGGTTAATCGTAATTGCGGTCAGAGGACTCACGAGAATCAAGAGATATTTTTATATCATTTAGAAAGAGCTGGTTGGCTCCTTGTATTTGGATTTGCTGCACTCAGTAGCAATGATCAGTTTGAGGAGGCATTTATAGGCCCTCTGCCAGTGTCCCTTCCCTTAAATCAAATACATATGGCGCTCTCAGCCAACACTAGTGTTCAGGCTGTGCGTTTACAATCATATGTTGAACAGGGATGTAGACACTTTCTTAAAGTTAATGGCAACCCAACTAGTTTAATCAGGTCCTTCAGGGAAGGAAATCTGCATTCCTCACCCAGTCAGGCCTATGTGACCCATGACAATGCAACTGCCTCCTAACTGCCCTCTGAAATGGTTAGTGAGCCAATCAGGTGCCCAAGAATGCTGGCTCACCACCAACTTCTCGAGGGCAATTAGGGGTGGGCAATAAATACTGCCCTTGCCAATGGCTCCCACATCATATGAATGAACCAAGGAATCATAGAATGGTTACATCATAGAAGGAGGCCATTCAGTCCAGCATATCAAAAGAAGCATCAGTCAAAGCAAGAAGGCCCAAAGTGAAGCAACCTTTCAGTCACATTTGGTAGACTGAGTTTTACAATGACAGATGTGAAGTGTTTCATGCCATCATTTATCCTGAGTGAAAGGTGCGCATCCCCAATAAGTTTCCCTACAAGGAGTAGTTATCTCTTCAGTATCACATGGCTGCCCTTTGGATCTTGCTGTGCACAAAATAGCTGCCATGTTTCCCACGTAACAACAGTGACGAGATGTCAAAAGTACTTCCTTGGCTGTGAAGCGCTTTGGGATGTCCTAAGGCTATTAAGGGCGCCAAATAAGTGCAAATCTTGCTTTCTTTTGCTGCTTGCTAACCGTTGACAGTAATTCATACAATTACAATTGCACTACGGGTGGTTTGCCAATATATAAATCCTGTAGACAGCACAAATAAATCCTGTAGATCTTAGTCTAATACTGAAGGCTGAAGCTGTATTTCTATATTAAATCAACAATTTTAGCATGGTTTTGATTCTTAATTTACAGATTACTAGAATGCAGTAAAGTGTCCCCAGTCTAGTGAGAGTCACTAGATTTTACAGCTTTTTCATGGGCAGTAGAGTGAGCTGAGCATCACTCAAAATTGGGTTTCCAACTCTCCAGCATTGCTCTGGGGGTCTACATTAATCTTTAGAGCACTGCTGTGATAAATCTTGAAGAAAGGTCAACAAGTTGTCAGAAAGTATTTTGTATTTTCCTAAAATATCTTCTATGTACACTTTCGCTCATCAGTTACAAAAAACACTCGGGGTTGGGAAAAGGGCTGTCTGGTTGAAATTAGGAATCATTCAGCCCGGTAATCAATCGTCACTTCACCACTCAGTTAGCAGGTGGTGCCCTATGAAGATGGGGATGCTGGCCAACGATGGAGATGTGGCACTGGGAGGTAATATGGTGAAAAACTTCAAGTTGACATCCTTATTTCAGAGCTGGAATGGTAGTTCAAATTTCAAGAGCTTTAATATTACAGGTGCTGTTACTAACCGGCTAAATCTCTTGCCAAGCCAAAGCTCACTCTACTGCCCATGAAAATGTCACAGTCATGGGACTGCTTCTCATTGCTCTGCTGGTGTGTCGAACAATAGCAAATTGCACAAAAGCTCAAAATATTATCAAACGGCTTAAGGCAGAAGCTGTGGTGTAAAAACAAGGAGGTCATGGTAAATGTTTCTAAAATACCAGTTAGGCCCCAAGTGGGGTTTTGCAACCAATTCTGCACCATGCTTTAGGAAGGACATTATGGTCTTTCAGAGAGCCTAGAAGGAGATTTATTAGATTGGTTGCAGCAATGAAAGTCTTCAGTTATGTGGAGAGACTAGAGAAACTGGGGTAATTCACCTCAGAGGAGCAAAGATTAAGGGGAGATTTAATTTGATTTGCTGGAGGTGTTCAACATCAAGAATGGGAGTAAATAAGGAGTGTGATGAAATCCATCTTTTCCTGTATTTCCCGGTGCTATGTGAGTTAGTAGTCTGTGGAGATTGTAACATTTAAAGAACTGGATATCCCAATGCTTGTTACATTTGTTCCCGCCTAGAATCAAGGGCAGGGCCCTCTTGGAATGTTGTGATAGGTCACCATATCAGTTCAAGGGTCAGTGACCATAAGTTTGAGAGGCATTCAGTTTTAATCAGGATGATATGTCCCAGGCCATGGGACAAGGAGAGGTCCCAAAGGGAGGAGGGACAGGGAGAGGTCCATAAGAGAAGAGTCCCGCGTAGGGAACAGAGGCAGGTCCCAGTTAAGTTAAGAAGAAAAGAGAGGAGCAAAGAATTAGGCTCCAAACAAGAAAAGGGCTGCGAGTAGCAGACTTTAAATGAAGAGGGCTCAGGAGACGCCCTTAAGTTCCAAGAAGACAGCTGAAGGTTGGTGACTCCATGTTGCAAGCCGTTAGGGCCAAGGTACCTTTTTGGAGCAGTTGTGTTCTGGGCACAGCCGAAGGGCTGAAATTGTGCTTCTGAGTTGATGTTTGAGTGAAGAGTTGAGAATCTAGGGGAATGGAATTTCAGGAGACGAGTTTGAAACTCTGCGAGGTGGACCGATGTTGATGCCATCCAAGCGGGAGTGACGTTTGGAGAGAATTCCAGGTTCAATCTTCGAAGGCAAAGACTGGAAACTCTCATGAGAGAGACAGAGTTTCAGCGAGATTAGTTGACTCACAGTTACTGACGTCTGAGCCGGTTGTTGAGGAATCCGTGGACTCTGTTTTGGTCACATTTGGCATTTATTGTGCACAGTGTGCCTGTTAATTCAAGTTAACCTTAAATGTTAAGAGTATAAAATAAATATTATGAAGCGTTTTATCTTTCTGACCTTGCACAGTAAATTTTATTTTTGTTTGTTTGAAATCCTTGGAATCTTGTGGCTTAATTCACTGAGCAAGCGTCTGGAATCTCAAACACTGTCCATTTTAAACAAAATGTTACTGGCCCCGAACCGGATCTTACCAACAACTTGGGGCTCTGGTCTAGGATCCTAACAGGAGAAACTGGTTCCTGTGGGGAGAAGGCGGGTAACCAGAGGACACGGATCTAAGATAATTGGCAAAAGAGCTAAAGGATTGGGAGGATAAAAATCTTCCACAGCAAGGTATGATCTGGAACGCACTGCCTGAAAGGGCGGTGGAAGCAGTTTCCACGGTAACTTTCAAAAGGCTACTGGATAAACATTTAATGGGAAAAATTTGGATGGCTATGGGAAAAGCGGGGCCAAATGACCTCTTTCTGTGCTGTATCGTTCTCTGATTCTATGCCAAGAGACTTGACGTACAAACAATAAAAGCTGACATTGCCACAGCAGCCTTCACCTAGCTGGCCCATGATTAGCCTGTAGTCTTTATCATAAAATTACACAAATATCATCATGAATTTACTAAACCTTGTAGCCGTTTCTCAAAGTTGTTTCTTTTATGAACTACTTTTAAGATCAGAAAAAAAACTTTTCAATAAAAAGGAGCTAATAATCATCTTCATTCTGATGAGTCTCCTTGAAAATTTACACAGCGATTGAATTATGTTGCCATATGTCTGCCTACCCTTTCTCCCCCAAATGATGGTGCCAACAGAATGGATGTGCGCAATAAAAAAAAAATCATGTGTCTTGCTTTAACTTGAAGGGCTACAGGGAAAAGGCAGGGAGTGAGGCTAGGTGAGTTGCTCTTGCAGTGGGCCAGCATAGCTATGACAGGCTGAATAGCCTCCTCTATGCTGTAACCATTCTCTGATTCTATGATAATGCAGCACTAAGGTTACATAAAGGTTGCCTAATCTATACATAAGAGAAAAATATAGTAAAATACAGCAGATGGCTGATGCTCATTCAGCTCAGCCTCTGTATAAACCACACCCATCAATATCAAAACATGAATGCAAACATCTGTGAGGACCACTGATGGCACTTCCAAAACTAACAGGCAGCATTATGAAATACTTTCCAGCAGATGTGTTAAAACACACCTTGGTTGCATATAGAATCTTACAGTATTCACTAATGTCCTTTAGGGAAGGGAATCTGCCGTCCTTACATGGTCTGGCCTACATGTGACTCCAGACCCACAACAACGTGGCTGATTTTTAACTGCCCGCTGAAATGGCTGAGCAAGCCACTCAGTTGAGGACAGTGAGGGGTGGGCAACAAATGCCAAGCAACGCCCACATCCCATGAAGGAATAAAGTTTAAAAAAAAGCACTGAAGGAGGCCAATCAGAGTTTCCTGCCTCTGTTGGGTTTTTTTGAGGGAGTTATCCTGTAAGTCCCATTCCCGTGCTCTTTCTGCACAGCCCTGGAATTTTCTCCCCTGCAAGTATGTATCAAAATGCCTCTCAGAGTTACTATTGAACTTGCTTCCACCACCAGTTTCAGTGAGTGTGTTCCAAATCATACAATTGATCGCACACCATTGCCCACAGATGGGTTGCACAATCGGGCTTCATGTTTATTTTCGAATACACATTGAATTTAGTTGTTGCTTCACAACAGTTTTGAAGCAGTGAGTTGCTGAGCTGCATACTGCAGAAAGGTCCAGGTGTGATCACTGGCCGCTTGCCAAGCTGTCAGATGGTAACCATGGTGGAGGTCAGGCTGGTATAATTGGTCGCGATGTCCATGGGCATAGGGAGAAGAGAAACAGGACATCCTTACCATTCCAACTAGCTCCTTGAGCAGCTTCCGCTGGGTGAGCACATTTACAGAACAGCCTGTGATTTCCCCCACCCCACAATCTATCAGAGGAACAACCAGCTGACATTGCCGACGCTCAACACTTGATTCACGACCATTTGAGATGCAATATCAGAGAGCGTCTACTGCCTTGATGCAGCAAGGAGTTGGAAGGTGGCTTGAGGGTAAACAGGGGTTTGAATAACTGCTCCTGATGATGAGGATCCCCTACGTGAATTGTATTCCCCCAGGAAGTTGTCAACCACAGATTGCTAGGTTTCTGTTCAGTGAGGGTATTAAGGGTTATGGAAGCAAGACAGGTAAAATGGCTCTAAGCTGCAAATCAGCCATGGTCTAATTGAATGGTGGTGCAGGCACAAGGGGCTGAATGGTCTCCTCCTGATTCCTATTTTTCCTCCTATATTCCGAACAGTTAGATCCATGGGTTGGACTCATCATAGCCAATGAACGACAGGCCAGCATTTACAAGTGTTTGCACAAAGGACATTAATAATAGCGGTGACAGCATAACTGACGTTTCATTGCACAGTTGCACATCCTGAAAAGATGCTGTGCACAAGGTGAAGTATATTACGATTCACTCAGCTTGTTTGTCAGTATTGACCATCAGGCCTCGCCTTTGACAGGTCTACTGTTAAGTACTTCCAACCAAACCCTTTCAGGGTCAGCCTATCTGAAGTTCGACGTCCAGTTATTTATTCTTCTAGTTATATTACAAGTAATTATAGTTATAAATTGTTTGTTTGGTTTAATGTTAAACAGATTAATAACACTACAACGCTCATTAAATGTATTCCTGGAGGTTCCATCACATGATTTGCCCCCTCGCTCCAGCCATTAGTCGGCCAACACACCCATCCTTGTGACATACGGCCTTCCTACACCAATTGGAAAGCAAAAAGACTCTTTACCCAATTGGATGATGATTGACTGTCAGCCAACCAGCCTTTTTTTTTTTTACCATTTTCAATATTTTTATGTCTGGTGAAGAGAAATGTTCAAAGAAAATGGCAAAAAAAACCTTTTTTTTCACGTCCCGATGATTTTTCTCCAGGGTTGTACATAGCAGTGTCCTGGAGATTGATCTTCAATTCTTGGAGACTCCCAGCCAATCCTGGAGGATTGGAAACCCTAACTACCACCACCACCACCCCCCACCCCCCCATCCCCATCCCCACCCACTCACACACTTTTATTTATAGAACACCTTTATCAAAGCGAAATGTTCCCAGTCACTTCACAGGAATTGTCAAACAATATTTGACATCAAGCCACATCAAGAGATGCAAGTACAAGCAGCCAAAAGCTAAGTGAGAAGAGGTCAGGAGCAACTTAAAGGAGGATCAAGGGAGGGGCAGAGGGGTTTAGGGAGGGAATTGTTTTATGTGTTCATGGGACGTGGGCGTTGCTGGTTAGGCCAGCGCTTATCGTCCCTAAATTCCCGAGTTTAATACCCGGGCAGCTGAAAGCTCAACTGTGGATGGTGAAGGAGGAAATCAGGGATGCACGGGCAGCAGAATTGGGGGAGTGGGGAGTTGGGCTCAGAGGTCTCTGATGGTTGTAGAGCTGGAGGAAGTTGCAGAGGTAGAGAGGGCCAAGGCTATGGAGAGATTTGAACACAAGCATGATCATTTTAAAATTGAGGCATGACCGCACCAGGAGCTAATGAACATCAGCCAGCATGGGGTGAAGTTAGGATATGGGCATTAAAATGCTGCTGACTATGAAGCATTTCTTGTGATATAAAGACTGTATGGCAGGATGTACAGCATAGTTCCAGTATGGAGTGAAGTAAACCGCAGGCTGAGAGAAAGTAGTAGTTCACCCAGCTGAAATATTTGAAAGCAGTAAAGCTAATGACCAAAACAGGAATAAAAGTATCAGCTCTTTTCCAGCAAGTTGAACACTTGATACAGGCACAGCAACAAAGACTAGCATTTACATAATGCTCAAATTACATCTCTCAAATTGTTTCACATACAGTGAATTGTAGTAACCTTCATTTAACAGGCATTGTCTGACTCTCAGCTGGTTGGCAACACTCTAAGGCAAACACAGAATTTGGCAGAGGAAGATGGATTTCGAAGCCCTGCAGAACTATTCTGTTGCAGACACTATGAATCAAGGCAATAGCAAAATAGGAATTTAAAAGTGAAGGCTGAATGTGGTGTGAATGGGTCCAACAAACTGCAACAATACTGGGGATCAGATGTTCCTAACCTTTTACACTGAAGCCTCAAGCTGTAAAAATAGAACCTAATTTGACTTCATGGAATCACAGAATGATTGCAGCACCGGAGCTCATTCAGTCCGTGATATCCTTGCCAATCCTTTGCAAGAGCAATTCAGCTAGTCCCACTTTCCTGTAGCCTGGCAATATTTCGCCCTTCCGATAACTAACTAATTCCCCTTTGTAAGCCACAGTCTCAGGCAATACGTTCCAGATTCTAAACAGTCGTGGCGTAAAAAAAAGTTTTCCTCATGTTGCCTCTGGTTCTTTTGCCAATCAGCTTAGCTTGGTGCCCTGTGGCTCTCAACCCTTCCACCAATGGGAACAGTTTCTCCCTAACAACTCTGTCCAGACCTCTCATGATTTTGAACACCTCTAACAAATCTCCTCTGAACCTTCTATTCTCCTAAGGAGCAGATTCCCACCTTTGCCAATCTAGCCAAGTAGTGAATTCAAACTGTTATAAACCCAAAATGATGAGCCTTAATATCAATTTTTAGTTTACTTTTGAAGCAAGTTAAATTTGCTTTGGTGATGTATTTTTAATGAAGAGCATGTTCATTTATGAAGACGCTTTCACCTCAGGCAGGCCTCACATCAACTTTGCATTCTCTTCTCCAGTGACAAAGCGTGAATTGGAGTGATTAAATACCTGCTGTTTAATTTTGAAAAGCAGCTTAATGAAAGGATGGCTGTCCTGAAATAGGATCGCAAGTAAAATGATAAACATTTCCCTTTCTGTTCCTTCCTCACCTGATTCTAGGTCTCCAAAACCTGACTCCAGTGCCCATTATTCATCTGAGATCGTGTGCAGCAAAGGTCTGAGAGTTATTCTACCAGGTAGTTTATTGAAGGTTGAATAAGATGTCAATTTTCATTTATCACCCATTGCATGACTACATAATTAAATTTGAGTTTCATATAATTCAGACTAAACAAAACGTCTGAATGGCAAATGGGGAATAAACATTCCATTCCCTTTGCGGGCCCTTAAAGGTTTTAAGAGATGGGCCCTGAAGTAATTGTTATGTCACCAGGCTTGTGAAACAGAACCAATTATTTTACATATTGCATCCCCAAGCACTCCCAATTCACAAATATAATGGGTCAGATATCTTCCTATATAACTAAACCTCTAATACTGAACAGTTTCCCCATTTGGCACTATGGTATGATGGTTTTAGGTGCAGCACACAAGTGAGATGTCTGATTTTAATAAATTAATAAATTTGCAGAGTGAGTGTTAAATTGACAAATGGAGTGGTTGTGGTGGGCGGTGGTGACAGGCTTGTACACTGCGCTCAGGAACTGGCTCCTGGTTAATTTTCAAAGTGAGTTTGTGTCTTTGATGCAGGAGAACAGGATTCCAGCCCATGCTGGGGCTCTATACCTACACGCTGGTTTCATCTGCTGGTGCCTATTGCTCAACCAGAGCACAGACATGTCTTCCCTATAGCATCAGAAGGTGCGTGCAAATAAGCTGCTTGAAAAGATCAGCTCATTACTTCAGGCAGCTGAGCATCTAAGCATCCAAATGTCTCATGCTGCGCTTGGAAATAACAATCCTGGGATGTCTGGGTAGCAGCATTTCCTTGAAGCTGTGGCCAACATGACCAAACCTCTCAGTGACTGAATTCTTTCTGTAAGAGGCTGAGATATAAGGTCTCGATACCTTAATGTTGCTTCATTAACCCAACAGATCATCTCATAGATCACTACTGTTGTGCACTTACAATACCTGAAGATTATCCACTAATATGGCTTCAAAACCTAATTAATAGCCTCATATTATGTAGATTTGGCAAAATTTCCAGTAGCCAGGAAAGATGGAATGCAGATTAAGAGGAAAAGGAAATTCAGGATCAATCCATAATTCTCTACTGTCCAAATTAACGTGTGATTCAAAAGTTGAATTTTGATTGCTTACTAAAACAGAATATGCCATATTCATTATAATCACATTAGAAAACCAGATTGCCTCTTTGATTGAGAAATCAATTTGATAGGTTATCTTGATTTAGTGAAGTTCGAAGAATGAGAGTTGATGTCATTGAAACATGCAAAGTTTTTACAGGGCTTGACAGGGCAGATGTAGGAGGTGTGTTTCCCCTGGCTGGTGAGGGGTGGGGGGTGTCTAGAACCAGGGGACACAGTCTCAGGGTAAGAGGTAGGTGATTTAGGATGGAGATGAGAAGGAATTTCTTCACTCAGAGGTTGGTGAATCTTTGGAATTCTCTGTCCCAGAGGGACTGCGGAAGCTCAGTTATTGAGTATGTTCAAGACAGAAGTGGATAGATTCCTAGTTATTAAAGATATCAAGTGATATAGGGATAGTGTGGGAAAATAGCATTGAGATCAAAAATCAGCCATGATCTAACTGAATGGAGGAGGAGGCTCGAGGGGTTGAATAGCTCACTCCTGCTTCTATTTCCTAAGTTCCTAAGTACAAGAGCAGGTCAGAGGCCGAGAATTCTGCAACAAGTAACTCACCTCCTGACTCCCCAAAGCCTGCCCATTACCTACAAAATACAAGTCAGGAGTGTGATGGATTACACTACACTTACTGGGATGAGTGCAGTTCCAACAACACTCATGAAGCTTAACAACATCCAGGGCAAAGCAGTTCGCTTGATTGGCACCCCATGCACCAACTTAAACATTCATTCCCTCCACTGCAGATGTATGGTGGCAGAAGTGTGTACTATCTACAAGATGCACTGCTACAATTCACCAAGTCCCTTGGTCCTTCAACAGCACCTTCCAAATCCACGACCTCCACCACATCAAAGGACAAGGGCAGCAGACAGATGGGAAGTTGCAAGTTCCCCTCCAAGCCACTCACTGTCCTGACTTGGAAATATATTGCCATTCCTTCACCGTCACTGGATCAAAACCCTAGAACTCCCTCCCTATCAGCACCATGGGTGTACCTACACCACATGGACTGCACTGATTCAAGGTGGTGGCTCACCCCACCTTCTCAAGGGCAATTAGGGATGGTCAATAAATGTTGGCCATGCCAGCAATGCTCACATCCCATGAAAGAATAAAACAAGAACAAGTGCACTAGGTTCATGAGAGCCCCATTACTTCCGAGCTCCCCATGAAGTCACACACCATCCCAACTTGGAAATGTTATCATTGTTCCTTCATCGTCTGTAGGTCAAAATCCTGGAACTCCCTGCCCAACAGCTGGGCGAGAGTAGCTTCACCACAGACTGCAGCAGGCTCATCATCACCTTTCCAGAAATGCCCTCATCACAAGTATGAATGAAGAGTTAAAACAAAACTCGAGTTTTGTTGCCATATGTCTTTTATTAGATGAATTTCATAGTGGAATGGGATGGCTGCTTTGGAGCATTATTAATTTATACCTTGAACGTTCAACAAGTCTACTAGAATGTGAAGTGCTAGAATTAGTTCTTAGCTTTTTCGAACATACCTGCTGCGTTCTTGGAGGCTACGCGTTCAGGAAATCTGAAAATCAGCCCCATAAAATGTTGCGGTCAATTGAAAACTTCAAAGCTGAAGCTGAGATCCCTTTGTCAGGCAAGGGTATTAAGGGTTATAGAACCGAGGCAGGTAAATGGCGTAAGATACAGATCAGCAATTATCTAATTGAATGGTGGAGCCACTCCGAGGGGCCAAAACTCCTGTTTTTTATGCTTCTATGTTCAGTCCTTGATTGACAGATGTTTTGGACAGATGTTTTGGACAGATGTTTTGGACAGGCCCTCATTTGTGGACAATGTCACAAACTTGGTTGCAATCTTTTTAGTCTCATTCTAGTTGGCAAGGGACTCAAATGTGAAGAAAAAACTGGGAGAATGAGTGATTATGACCAGAACTGTGGAGATGTATCAAACTCGCCACAATGACAGGCAAAACATCATCAAGAGATATGAACATCTCAGAGCAAATCAGAAGGTTGTCCACAGCTGTCACAGGAATGTCATTACACAACAGATAACATACGAGAGCCAAATATAGCATTTTAATTTCACCAGAGTTAATGAAGGTTAGTGGAAAGCCATTAGTGAAGCAGCCAAGAGAAGGTTAAATGACAAATTGGCATTTTAGGAAATCGCTGACCCTGGTAATTAAATGGTAACAACTCAAAAGGAACCTGTCGTTGGTTAAGCCTCGTTAAGAAAGCCTGGAAATGTAGCAGGTTAATGTCCGGTCAGGAACCTTTTCATCAGTGGGAAGTCATCCTTCAACTTCATTTGGACATGGCTTAATTAAGGAGGAGGTATAATGTGCTAGGCGTGATTAGTAAGAGTGCATTTATATTGTCAGGTGTCAGTTGAGCCTCCTGTGCTCCTGGACCCAAGCAACCCATCACAGTTACTGCATCTCATAATGGCTCAGGAAGCAAACAGCTCCATTAGCGTATTGGCCCTCTAAAGACCGGTGAAGGATGTCAGGAGCTCTCTAATCGAAAGGCTGGAGAGAGAGTGTACAGCAGAGCATTGTAGAAGACATTTCAGCCACAGAGGTCTCAAGATTAGCTGTGTGCTGAGTTTAACAGACCCCAGAAATTCCTGGACTCCACCGACATACAGAAGGCTTCATACATATGTTGTACCCTCACTGGAATACCCCCCATGTGGACACCGTTGGTAACTTGGTCAACTGTCCACTGATAGCAGCCAGAGCAGCAATGTTGCTTCTTCTAGTTGTATGTGCACATTGACAGAATATGAGTGGGCTAAACTAATAATAAAAACAAAAAAACTGTGGATGCTGGAAATCCAAAACAAAAACAGAATTACCTGGAAAAACTCAGCAGGTCTGGCAGCATCGGTGGAGAAGAAAAGAGTTGACCTGTCGAGTCCTCATGACCCTTCAATCAGCATCACCCACATCCCATGAATGAATTAAAAAGACAAATGCACACACATGCAGGGACTCAATCACACAGCGACACACACACACACACACACACACGCACACGCACACACAGAGTCCAGGATTTTCCAGCTCCATCACAGTGGGAAATTCGGCAGCCCAGCCAAAACCCCATCGACCCTCGGCAGCACCGGATGATCCTGGTGGCAGGCGGAGGTGGAAAATCCAGCCCATGGTTTGCGAAGATCAAAACTGAAGTGGGTATCGTGAAGCTCAAAAATCTTTGGATAGCACAGTGGAAACGTGTTCCGAACTTGGTGTCGATGCTCTGTACTAACTGAAATCTAAATGAGGAAACAGCTGCCTGTGTGACTGGAAAGGACAATACAAGGAGCTGTTTAAAACATCCTGCTGCAGGAAAATACATAGTGAAAAGAAAATGAAGGGAATTAATTGGCGGCACTTAGAATTGTAAGATCTATTTGCAGTTTTGTGTGTGTGTTCTGTATCTCTAAGTGAGACATTTGGCAAAAATCACTATGCTCCAGCTATATTTATAAGACATATGTAACATTGACAGTAATTTCAGAAACAACTAGCAAGTGATTAGTTTTTTTTACACAATGTGACTAATTTATAAGCAGGCTCATTAAACAGAAAAATGCTCGGCATGGAAATGCAACAACAATGCTTTTCTTTTGTAACACTTCACCATCGAACTAAAAAGCTCAGGGGATAAATCACGCCAACACAATGCAAGATAACTTCAGTTTGGGCTGTGCAACTTGCAGAAAACACAAGCACTGTGTTTCTCATTTGTTTGCCGTCAACTATTCAATAAAGAATAAACTTGCATTTACATGGCACCTTTCATGCCCGCAGGATACCAATGTACCATGTTACTGAAACAAACGTTAATGCCACAGAAATAAATGTATTTTGATACTGGGACTGCTGTGATCATAATATTAATTGTATGACACATAAAGAAGAACAATAAAGCAAGTTGAACCTTTCCTTTGTCCTCATGGTACTCTTCTGTTTCTGTCTTAATTTTACTATTTAGATTTTAATTGATGCTGTGAGATCTCACTGTGCCTGTAATATCTGCCCAACCAATAACGGCCATTTCAAAATACAGTAAACTTTGTGTTATCTGTCACTCTACCAGCCGGAATTCTCTACTAACCAGAATTTCTGATTGTCAGGAAGATATAATAATTTCCATAATGTTATTGGAATTTATCGTAAGCTAGGGTAATAGTAGGATCTGTGTCGATGGGTCTGTGCGTGTGTGCATGTATGGGACTTAACTGAATTAAAGACAGATGGTCTGAAGGGTTTGATGTAAGAAGAGAAGCTAGGTTTAAAATGCTAAATGGGTAAACATGGGTGAAGTTTTAGAATGCGAAGTGTAAAGGGAACATTTGCATTTTTAAATAAACCAGACTGGCTTGAATTCAAAAGAGGGGGTGAAATGTTACACCTAGCCAGAAGAAGTTAAGAAACAATATGGTTATTCTTCCCAAAGATTGCTGGTAAAATTATCACTGTGATAGATTTTTTATTATTAGAGAGGTAAAGTCAAAAGACATAGTGAATACAATGGGAATTTGTATTCAAAGGGGAAAATATGTATAAAGAAGAGAAACCTGTGTGTAAGGGCAGGTATCTTAAGAAATAACACAAGTGTGAAAAGCCTCCAGCATCCAAGCCTCAAGCTGCTGTCTACAAGGAACCGAAGCGGAGAAAAATTCACTTTGAATTCAACCGTCCAGGGTGTGTGCTTTGCCTGGGTCTGTTTAAATCTATTTTGTTTATGCTGTTGCCTTAATGGACATGTAACTGGGAGTTAGATTAAGCAGGGGAGCTGGGAGTTATCATAGTAGTAATTTGTAGACCTATGTATATGCTTAAAATTATTTATTTTATTAATAAATGTTTAATTTAATTTTGTAAAAACCCCCTAAGACTCGATGGACTTATTACTGAATTCAAGGCACCCATCATGAAATAAATATACAAATTGCAAAACAGTTGTGGCAGTTGTTTCAAGTTTCTCTTTGGGATTTGAACAGCTCAGCATTTACCATCAGCTGTTCCATAACATTGAGGTTCCCCTAATACAAATCATTAATTTACCAACTGGAAGCAATTTGAAGTTATCTGGAACCATTATTTTTTACTTTAATTTATGTTTTAATGTACTGTTGCAGATTGGAAGTAAAAAGAATAATGCTCTCTACATTCCTGAGTACTTGCAGATTAGTACATGCTACAAGTATTGAGCTATATTCATTAGTAAATGACACTCTCCGTTAACCTGCATTTTTTTGATTAATTGGCATCACCCGTTTCCCATGCTTGCCGGATAATAAAGATTTTAATGCAATTCATTTGCATGTGAATTGTTTGAGAGATGAAACACAGGTCTCTATAAATAAATATTTTCCTCCCCCAATTTCCCTTCACTCCCTGACAAGAAACATTTGCTTTACTCTCTGGACATGTCCAAAATTACATGGGCCACTGCTGTTAGACACTAGACACTCCAATGTGGTGGCATGGAATTTCATTTTGCTTTGTTAGTGTTGAAGCTAAATGAATCCCAGAATAAGTGAAAAAATAAAATAGGTTTAAGAGGTAATTTTTACACCTATGTTAATACTTAATAAGCTACCACAAGGAGCAATTGAGGTGAATGACATAGATGAAGTTAAGAGGAAGCTAGATAAATGCATGAGGAAGTAAAGAATAGTCAGTTATGCTGATAGGGTGGGATGAAGAGGGATGTGAGGAGACTAGTGTGTAATATAAACATGGACCAGTAGGAATCAATGAATGTGCTGTCCAGAAACAGGCCAATTTAAATGTGTGTAACACTGACAAAATATTGAGGGGATGGTGGTAGAGTGGTTATGTCACTGGCCTGGTAATCCAGGGACCTAGGCTAATGCCCTGGGGACATTGGTTCAAATCCCACCATGGCACCTGGTGGAATTTAAATCAATTAATAAAACAAACCGGAATATGAAGCTAGTTTCAGTAATGGTGACCATGACAACTATCAGCGAATGTCATAAAAATCCATCGGGTTCACTAATGTCCTTTAGGGAAGGAAACCTGCTGTCCATGCCTGATCTGGCCTCCATATGACTCCAGAACCACAGCAATGTGGCTGACTCTTAACTACCCTTCACAATGGCCTAGCAAGCTACTCAAGGTTAAATTCATATTCAAGTTCAAGGGTAATTAGGGATGGGTAACAAATGTTGGCCTTGCCAGTGATGCTCACATCCCACAAAAGAAAAAACATTAATTGCCCAATGCAAAACCCCCCACTTCAAAAGAATTCATGCAGCTTCAATGAGACAGCGCAAAATCTTCATTTGGACATTCTCCCACTAGTCTGAGATATTATCAACACAGAGCAGCAGTAAAGACAACAATGTGCTAATGCTCCATGCAGAAGTGCCAGAAATGATCTGACAGATTAATATTTAGCTTCTACACTCATTAAAAGTGCAGTCATTTCCCCCAAATGGGAAGCAGTCAATCAGTGCTGAACTACACCATTCACAGACACAAAAAGCAAACAACACCAGAACAGGGCTGGGAACTGTTTAGTTTTTCCTAAATATGTTTGTTCCATGGTTATTAACATTTTTCAGTGACAAAGAGGGGGCTATTTAAAGTCTGCATGGTTGTAGCTCTCAGTTACATTCTACCTTCTTAACAATGGAAAATGAACAGTTTTATGCATGTACCCAGCAACCAAATAAATGGTCATTGACATCACATTGTCCATCATTACACCTTAACATTTGCCTCCAGGCTTAAAGTTACATTATGCACTTCAAGTGCTCCAGATATGCCTCCTATGAGGATTAAACCTTGTTACAGTGTGTTCACCAATATTCCCATGACTCCAACCTTGCAATAATAATGTCGATCCTACTAACTAATGTCTTAAAGTGGTATGAAATGTTAGTTTGGTTAAGGTTTGTTAAAATAAGAAATGAGTAAAACATAGTGCTGACTGCAATTTTTTGCCTACACTTGGTCATTCATGTACAAATGCTTTGATATCACAATTGCTTCATAATCCAACTATAGCCTCCCACCGTCCACTAACTAAACTTATGGCATTTTTTTAGTCATCAATGGTCTGCATTTGCCAGTTTGCTGTAAATCTTATATATCTGATTTATCTCAGCAATGCTGAGATGACACTAATTCTAAATCCACAACAGGTTTACTTAGAGTGCTTTAAAATATCTCAGCAATTACAGGATTTCTACACACGTTCTCAGCCCAGATTCTGGAGTCTTCTGTGAGGTGTCAGTTTCTGAGCTCTCTAGCTCCACCCACAGGTTCAAGCAATTAATTAGTCAACATAAACCAGTGAACAAATGAACACAATCAATTAACCATTGAACATTACAATCAATAGTGCCATTTGCTTAATTATTTCTTATTCTTCCCTTTCTTTTGAACATTCATAGACAGAAAGTGGTCTGTTCAAGCTGAAACCTAGGCGACACTACAGCACAGTACTGATGGAGCATCAAATCATCACAAGTGTCACCCTCTGTTAAGAGATGTTAAGACTCAGACCCCACCTACCTGTTCCAATTTCTCAGATGAACATTTACAATGTTGGGGGAAAAGTAGCACATTCTCCCAGCTTCCTGGCTGCCAATCTCCCTTCAACAAACACAAACAAAATAAATTATACAGAGCTGTTCATTGAGATATTCATTGTGGGATCTTGAGGTGTACACAATGGTTGCCATGTTTGCCCATCATGCATTTGCATCATGTGACTAAGACACCATGTAAACTCAAAACAATTACCTTTGTTTCTCCAGCTTCACCATTACCTTCCTTACTCCAGCATTGTTAGATTTAAACATCGCCTCCATTTCAATCACTCATATTCTCATACTGTCTTTCCTTTCCCAACATATTTTGAACTTTTATTTTGAACTTTGCTTGGCAGATCATTTTGCAATAACTGAGCCTTTCACAATTCAAGCCCTTTTTTTGAAACCTCTCTGAATGAAATGATACTCATTTAACTATCACTAAAAATCCTGATCTAAAAAAATGGCTTAGCTAATTTCAGTCTCCAACCCTAACCAAATGGAGAATGAAGCTAAAGGCCAAACTACTTCTGATTTTACATCTGGCAATGACACAGCAATTTTGAAAAGTTTATTTGTATCGGATAAGGCACAAAAATTAGGCTTCACTAGTGGCTATACTTCATTATACTTAATCTTTGTAATTGGCAGTCCAGAGGTTCGCAATTGTGTGGCTATTATTGCCTTGGAGAGATTCCATCTGCTCATTCTGAATCCATGCAAATGTATTTTGAAGCATTCGCATGGAACCATGTTTTACACTGAAGTAGATAAAGTAACTATTCTGTTTCACAATTAGGCAACATGAGTAAGTGAATTACAGAGGCACAAATAAACAATTAGGAAGGCAAATAGTATGTTAGCCTTTCTCACAAGGGGATTGTATGATAGTCTTGCTGAAACTATGGTGAGACATCTGGAATACTACATACAGCTATGGACTCTCTACCCAAGAAAAAAGTACTTGCCTTAGAGGGGGTGTAACAAAGGTTCACTGGGTTAATTCCTGAGACGATAGGATTGTGCTGTGAAAAGAGAACGAGTGGAATGGGCCAACATTTCCCGGAGTTCAGAAAAAAATGAGAGATGATCTCATTGAAATATATAAAATGCTTAGAGGGCTTAATAGGGTCGATGCTGATAAGCTGTTTCACCTGACTAGAGCCTGTAGAATTAGGTGGTGTCGTCGCAGGGTAAGGGTCAGCCCTTCTCCACAGAGGAGGGGAAATTTCTTCACTCAAAGGGTTGTGAATCTTTGGAATTCTCCACCCCGGTAAGCTCTAGATGCTCAGGTATTAGGGTCGACAGCGATAGATGTTTGGGTACAAAGAGAATCGAGTGATCTGGTGACAGTGGAATGGAGAGAGATGATCAACCGTGACCTTATTGAATGGAGGGGCAGGTTTGAGGGTCAGGTGCCCTATTTCTCGAATTTCTTACGGCTTTATGACGAAAGTATCACAGAATCACACACACAATCACGAGTGCAGAAGAGGCCCTTCGGCCCATCAAGTCTGCACTGACACGTGAGAAACACCTGACCTACCTACCTAATCCCATTTACCAGCGCTTGGCCCATAGCCTTGAATGTTATGATGTGCCAAGTGCTCATCCAGGTACTTTTTAAAGGATGTGAGGCAACCCGCCTCCACCACCCTCCCAGGCAGCGCATTCCAGACCGTCACCACCCTCTGGGTAAAAAAGTTTTTCCTCACATCCCCCCAAAACTTCCTGCCCCTCACCTTGAACTCATGTCCCCTCATGACTGACCCTTCAACTAAGAGGAACAGCTGCTCCCTATCCACCCTGTCCATGCCCCTCATAATCTTGTACACCTCGATCAGGTCGCCCCTCAGTCTTCTCTGCTCCAACAAAAACAACCCAAGTCTATCCAACCTCTCTTCATAACTTAAATGTTTCATCCCAGGCAACATCCTGTGCAATCACATCCTTCCTATAATGTGGCGACCAGAACTGCACACAGTACTCCAGCTGTGGCCTCACCAAGGTTCTATACAACTCCAACATGACCTCCCTTCTTTTGTAATCTATGCCTCGAATGATAAAGGCAAGTGTCCCAAATGCCTCTTTCACCACCCCACTAACATGACCCTCCGCCTTCAGAGATCTGAAGATCAGAGTAAAAGCAGTCATCCTATTGGTCTGTCAGCCTCTCATACCCATTGTTAAAGGTCCCAAGTTCGGTAGCTAGTCTTTGCTGAGCTAACTGACCTCAGCTAAGAAATAGTGGAAATGTGTACAACTGGCCACATCCCTAACAAGGGGCAAAATGAAGTAAGTTCTCAATCCTGATCTCCATCCAGTGAAAGCTGCTGGCAAGTGGGCGAACTGGAGACCTGCGTGGGCTGGCTCAGCTGTGGAGCCACCCAATGTGAAATAGCTGGCCAATACCCACCACGGAGACTAGCAGAGAAGAAATGGCCACTTAGACAAGCTACTGAGGGTCCTGCCAAAGCCCAACGAACCCCATCCCAACGTGGGAGAAGAAAAGGGAAAATCTGGGAAATTGTGGGAGTGGAGATCCTCACCCGGGTATTTCTCTCTCTCTTTCTAACATGTGAAATACAGAACAGAAAAGGAAATATTCATGCAAAAAGAAACTGCTCCATAATATGCACCCTGTTTATAACATTTCCTTGAAATCTGCTACAAATTACTTTTGGGAAAACCAGCAGTTACTTAACAAGGAAGTATAATACTACCCTATAATAATAGTCATTGTACAGTGTCTGTTGCCCAGACATGACAGAAATCATTGAATGCATATTGTGAAATATATCCTACATATACATGTACATCTACTGTATATATGTAATCAAAACTCAGTTTCTTGGATTAATTCCCTCTTTAAAATATGACCAGCTGGTTTCTAAACTCGTTCCAATAAGTGCACACTATTTTTCATGTTAAATCTTAACGTGTGAACTTTGAATCTCATTCTCTCTCTTCGTTTAAGTTCTCCAGGCTTACACGATTTCAGGCCATTAACTGAAAAGAAACAAGGCTGCTGAGTTGTGGTTTGTGAGGCAAATAATGAAGATATCTTGGGCAAGTCACACTACCAATGAAGAGGTGCTAGTAAAATCTGAGACCAAATGAACTCTGCTGACTAAGATCAGGAAGAGACAGCTGGAATTTCTTGGGCATATCATAAGAAATCATAATTTAGAAAGTCTGATGTGAATGGGAAAGATCGATGGTAAAAGAGATCAAGATAGGCAAAAAACGGTCTTTCTAAAGAGCCTTACAAATTGGATAAATGTACCACCAACGAAGATGATCCACGTCTCCAGAGCAAGATTAACTTGGAGGTCAATGGTCGCCAATAACCCTTCAGGGCATGGCACTTGGGGAGACAGCGAGCGAGAGACAGCAAGCGAGCATTCTGAAAAGGAAAAGAATTGTAGGGCTATGGAAAAAAGGTGGGGAAGTGGCATTAAGCGAATTGCTCCTGCAAAGGACCAGCACAGACATAATGGGCGCCTCCTTCTGTGCTGTGACCATTCTATGATGGTCAACTCTAGACCTCAAAGATGTAACCCAGATCAAACAGCTGTGGGTTAGAGGTGGTGTCCCTGCTGAGGTTACTGGCCCCGCACATTGGATTGGCAGCCTTGCCTTCATTTGGTGCTGTGCACAGTGCTCACCCAGGGGTGGATGCTTTGCCAACAACCACAAAAACCCAGAAAATAACAGATTGTGAACTTTAGCAGGGCGGGTGTGTTTCAAACTGAGTTCCCATTTGGCAGGTCTGCAGCAATATTAGCACTATTCTCCTGGAGTTTATTTAGAGGACATGCCAACAGTGCAGAATTACATGTTACCTGATAGAAGCAGAATGAACAAAAATAATTCTTGGTTAGTATTATCTCTGGGTATGCTGTCACAGCTGGAAGATGCTAAGAGCACTTTATTGTAGAGAAACCCACAGCTTTATTGATTGAACCACACAGTATAAGATTTCAGTTCTTCCCTTTAAAGAACAATCCAGTATTAACACTGAGCTATGCAAATTGCATTTTCCCACATTTCACAGTCAAACAGTGAAGCTGTATAAATTTTGGAATTAGAATGAATTAAGACCCTCACATCCATTAGTCTTTACTGCCCAAAAAAACCTTCAAATTAAGGGATGGATTTTTTCTAAACAAGGCATTCTGAAAGTGAACACAGAAAATTAATCTACATTCTGCTGGCAACAATTCAAACTACGTACACAGGTGATGTAGGATGATGGAGTATGAGGGATGTGCTGTGACCTGAATTGCAGTGCTTGAAAAGGGTGGTGAAACAGATTCAACAGCAGCTTTCAGGAGAGAATTGGATATATATTTGTAAAAGGTGGTGTCTGCAGGGCGAAATGTTATTTCTTTATTCCTCTACATGATGCCAATGCAAGCTTTCTGGGGAAACATTCTATGTAGTGGTCGAATCATAGAATTCACAAGGAGGCCATTCGATCCAACATGACAGTTCCAGCACCCATTTTTAAAAATGCTTTCACAGGATTTGGGTGTCGCTGGCTGGGCTAGCATTTATTGCCCATCCCTAATTGCCCTTGAAAAGGTGGTGGTGAGCTGCCTTCTTGAGCCGCTGCTGTCCATGTGGTGTAGGTACACCCAGAGTGCTGTTAGGGAGGGAGTTCCAGGATTTTGACCCAGCGACAGTGAAGGAATGGCCAATATATTTCCAAATCAGGATGGTGAGTGCGGTGATGATGTTATTAAAGTGATGGTGCTAGCTATTGAACTGGAGCTGTCTAGCTGGAATTCTAAAGGTATGCCTCTTCTCCATATCCTTTGATATTCTTCTTCACTAAATTCTTACCCAATTCCCTTTCAGATATTCTGCCTGAATAGCCATTGCTGTAAAACATTTTGTGTTCTAATAAACTTGTGCCACATTATGACCGAATGACACAAGGACGAGGCAACCATGGCTGACAATGGAAGTCAGGGACCGCATAAAAGCTAAAGAGAAAGCATACAATGCAGCGAAGAGCAGTGGGAAAACAGGGGATTGGGAAGCCTACAAAGACCAACAGAGGACAACTAAAAAAGAAATAAGGAGGGAAAAGATTAAATAAGAGGGTAAACTAGCCAGTAATATAAAAGAAGATTGCAAGATTTTATTAGATATATAAAGGGTAGGAGAGAGGCAAAAGTGGACAATGGGCTGCTGGAAAATGACACTGGAGAAGTAGTAGTGGGGAACAAAGAAACGGCGGAAGAACTGAATAGGTACTTTGCATCAGTCTTCACAGTGGAAGACACGAGTAACATCCCCCAAGTTCAAGAGAGTTGGGGGACAGAGGTGAGTATGGTGGCCATTAACAAGGAGAAGGTGCTAGGAAAACTGAAAGGTCTGAAGGTGGATAAATCACCTGGACCAGATGGATTAAACCCCAGAGCTCTGAAGGAGATAGATGAAGAGATAGTGGAGGCGTTAGTGGTGATCTTTCAGGAATCACTTGAGTCAGGGAGGGTCCCAGAGAACTGGAAAATTGTTAATGTAAGCTCCGTTTTAAGAAGGGAGTGAGGCAAAAGATGGGAAATTACAGGCCGATTAGCCTGACCTTGGTCGTTGGTAAGATTTTAGAGTCCATTATTAAGGATGAGATTTCAGAATACTTGGAAGTGCATGATAAAATAGGGCAAAGTCAGCATGGTTTCATCAAGGGGAGGTCATGCCTGACAAATGTGTTAGAATTCTTTGAGGAGGTAACGAGGTTAGACAAAGGAGAACCAATGGATGTTATCTACTTGGACTTCCAGAAGGCCTTTGACAAGGTGCCGCACAGGAGGCTGCTCAGTAAGATAAGAGCCCATGGTGTTAGAGGCAAGGTACTAGCATGGATAGAAGATTGGCTGTCTGGCAGGAGGCAGAGAGTGGGGATAAGGGGGTCCTTCTCAGGATGGCGGCCGGTGACTAGTGGAATTCCGCAGGGGTCAGTGTTGGGACCACAACTTTTCACTTTATACATTAATGATCTAGATGAAGGAACTGAGGGCATTCTGGCTAAGTTTGCAGATGATACAAAGATAGGTGGAGGGACAGGTAGTATTGAGGAGGCGGGGAGGCTGCAGAAGGATTTGGACAGGTTCGGAGAATGGGCAAAGAAGTGGCAGATGGAATACAACGTGGGGAAGTGTGAGGTCATGCACATTGGTAGGAAGAATAAAGGCATAGACTATTTTCTAAATGGGGAGAGAATTCAGAAATCTGGAGTACAAAGGGACTTGGGAGTCCTAGTCCAGGATTCTCTTAAGGTTAACTTGCAGGTTGAGTCGGTAGTTAGGAAGGCAAATGCAATGTTGGCATTTATTTCAAGGGATGTGCTGCTGAGGCTTTATAAGGCTCTGGTCAGACCACATTTAGAATATTGTGAGCAATTTTGGGCCCCGTATCTCAGGAAGGATGTTCTGGCCCTGGAGAGGGTCCAGAGGAGGTTCACGAGAACAATCCCAGGAATGAAAAGCTTAACATATGAGGAACGTTTGAGGACTCTGGGTCTATACTCGATGGAATTTAGAAGGATGAGGGGGGATCTGATTGAAACTTACAGATTACTGAAAGGATAGAGTGGACGTGGGGAAGATGTTTCCATTGGTAGGAGAGACTAGGACCTGAGGGCACAGCCTCAGAGTAAAGGGAAGACCTTTTAGAACAGAGATGAGGAGAAACTTCTTTAGCCAGAGAGTGGTGAATCTATGGAATTCATTGCCACAGAAGGCTGTGGAAGCCAGGTCATTGAGTGTATTTAAAACCGAGATAGATAGGTTCTTGATTGGTAAGGGGATCAAAGGTTACGGGGAGATGGCGGGAGAATGGGGTTGAGAAACTTATCAGCCATGATTGAATGGCGGAACAGACTCGATGGGCCAAATGGCCTAATTTCTGCTCCGATGTCTTATGGTCTTATGACTGGCCAGGTGAATAATCATTCATACTTGCTCTCTGAAAGGTCTATTAGATCCCATCCCCACCTCTACTGCAGTGAAGAACCAGTGTGTCAGCCAATGACAAAGCGGGAGCAACAGAGGACTTGTAGCAAACGGGTTATTTTCCAGCAACCATTCCAGAGTCCATTTAAAGAGTCTTTACAAACTACAGCAAACAGAACCCATGACCCATGCTATAAACCTCCTGATTAAAAAAAGACTCGCATTTATATAGCACTTTTCACAACCACTGGATATCTCAAAGTACTTTACTGCCAATGAAATATTTTTGGCTTGTAGTTACTGCTGTAATGTACAAAACATGGCAAACAATTTGTGCACAGCAAACTCCCACAAACAGCAATGTGATAACAGCCAAATAATCCTACGCTGTGACAGTGATTGAGGGATAAATATTAGCCAGGACACCAGGGAGAACTCCCCTGTTCTTCTTCGAAATAGAACCATGTGGTCTTACAAATCTTTAATGTCTTGTATGAAAGATGGCACCTCTGACAGTGCAGCACTATCCCAGCAATGCAATCTGCTCGACATAGATTCTTGTGCACAAGCCCTGGAGTGGGACTGGAACCCAGGGCCTCATGATTCAGAGGCAATCGTGCTGCTCACTAAGCCAAGGCTGATACTCTAAAAGTAGGATTATTGCTCCAACAAAATGCAGTGAGGGAAAAATAGCCACATAATACAAATTAAGTGTTTAAAACCAATCCCAGCCACCTCCAGGTATGATTGACAGGGGAATTATCTAATCTCCTTTAACCAGACCCAGTTTTTGAGCTGCTCAATCCCCAGTATCATTTATAAAAAAAACATGTGAACACATAAATGGTGTATTGGATCTTGGCCATCTGAATGTCTCAAGAGAGAAAGTTTATTAAATGATTATTACAATCACTAAATTATGAGATGGATGATAGTATTTATACCTAAACATGTCACTAGCCCCTCTTTTCTCCAGCTCTCTTTACAGCCAGAGGAAGGGAGCTACTAGAATTTATCAAAAGTTTAAAAAGGTTGACCCATTTTCTCTCCTGTCCTCATTCCCCACAATACTCATGAATCTGGATATTGAAATTATTGATGATAGATTTTGGATTGTCACATAAACATAGCAGCAAAGCAAAAATTTTTAATCAAACGAATCAATCCCAACTAACCTAGAGATGTCAAAAGCAGAACAGCGTTTTTCATACCTAATAAGCCTAGACAACCAAATTACTCGCTCTTTCCTTTGTGGTAAATTGATGAGCTAAAAATAGCTGGAAAATGTGCCTTTTTTTGTCAAGAATTCATGTCAGATGTGCATGATTCCTTGCATCTAGCAACATGTAGAGTGAATAAAACAGCCATCCACACTCGCACTACCTCTCGGTACAACTATTGCAATTCTCTCCTGGCTGGCCTCCTACTTTCCAAAATTATTGAATTCAATTTTGACAATTTCCTGTGGTAGGATTCGAACTCCCAACCCAAGTTCCCAGTACAGTGCACTAACCACTAGGCTACTGTATCATGTATTGAAAGCAGGTTCTCTATTTAAGAACTCAACATATGGACTGCACCAATCCCGACATCTGGACATTATAATGGATAAGCTCCGCTAAGTGAATAAACTCAGGACAATATATAGTGTCAGTCTCAGGATAATAGGGAGATGGACCCGTGTTGGATCATGTTTCCCTTTTATGAACTCTGTGCAGATTCAGCCCTCAGCAATTAGACTCTTGATTACCAACTGAATAAATTATGGTCATCAATAAAAAGCTCCCTTTCTGTGCAAATCACATTTGTATTTAAACTCTGCAAAAAATACAGAACTGAACATTTTAATTGAAGGACTTTGCCAAAGACTGGTTTAATGAAAAAAATGGTCAAACTTACAACTTTGTAGCTTCAATGCAAGGAATTTAATGAGGGGCCTTATCTCTGCATATAAATCATTAAATGGTAGCAAGTTGGGTCATAAAGGGAGAAGATGTAATTGGGAGGAAGTTGGTCAATCAGTACAGCCAGAGAACAGAACAGTCTATTTTTTTTAAATTGCAGAGGGTATGTTTGTAATGAAGATAAAGATTGACACTCACACTTCTGAAGTTCTTACTTACCTCCTTCAAAAATCCCAAAGGGCGTCAAATGCAATGAATTACTTTGAACTCTCGTCCATTATATAGGGGAACTATTATGAAGAAGTGTTATATAAAATATGAATTTATAATGTCATTGGCTGGACATACATATGTATTGAACTGTTTTTTGTAATGAACCTTTTTCCTAAACAAAAGGATACTGGGCTTATAGCAGCTGCTATGTTGCATTTGCAAAGGACACAAGTTGCTTTATGGAGACACAGAGCGGGGTTTTCCAGCCACACCCACTGTCGGGATGGTCTGGTCCCACTGAAAATCAGTGGCCTATTGGCTGGCCTGCTGTATCACCTTTGCTGGGTCCCACTACAGCAGGGCCAAAAAATCCTGGCCACAGAGTCAATGGAACTGAGAGAGGTCGTGTGATCCAACTCTTGGGTGTGAAAAAAATACTGGATTTTGAATAGTCAGGGAGACAGGGGCAATAGCCTTACCCCATCTCTCTTTCTTCTGAAACATCTCTCTTCAAAGCTGAGCTGTTTGCGATTTGAAAAAACCGCCAGAAGACCTCATTGCTACAAACCGAGAGTTGGTGAAGGAGAATTCCGTATCAACACCACTGTCTCCAGTCAGAAACCCCAAGAACCAGCAGCTACTGTGGACCGGGACCCTTCAGCTGCAAATAACCCTCTGGATACTCCATGAATGATCTTTTTCCTGACTTTATTTGTTACTTGGCCAAATGTTTAATATCTGATACTCTGCATGAGTTTTACTTATTTTTCACATACTTGGGGGGGGGATAGCGTGTGTGTTTCTTTTGCATTTGTGGCAAATTGGACATATTCATACATTTTAAACCCTCTGTTAATTTCCGCATCTTTACCCAAGTAAGGTTTAGCAAGAAAACCAAGGGCTGCATCTTCCAGTCACATAAAATGACGTGGGGTGACATCGGGCGTGTGTCCTGACCTCACCCCGCTTCATTTCCATTTTCAGGTCGGCGGGCACGGGTTCGAGTCAGCTGTGCACCCGCCGACCTGTCAATGGCCACTTAAAGCCATTAATAAAGTATTTAAAGTGATCAATGGTCCTGCCCGATCAAACCTTAAGGTTGGTGGACAGACCGGGAGCCCTGGCGGGCTTCAGGAAAAACATGAAACCTCATCCACGGGCGATATGAGGTTCATTGAGGGTATCAAAATTTGTCTGAAACGTATAAATAAAAGAAATTGACATGTCCCAGCTCATGTGACAGTGGCATGAGGGGACATGTCAGTAATTCTTTCTCTAATCTCTATTGACTGTTTGAAACCTGAGCCAATCTCCCTGAGACAGCACTTTGCCTCGGGGAGATCTGTGCACTCTTTTACACACATGGGCGAAGGAGCCCACTCCTGGCTCAGGGAATCCATCCCCTCCAGCCCGCACAGGGAGCGCTGAGCGCTTCCTGGTGGACGTCACACTGGGCGGGCCTTAATTGGCCTGTCCACGTAAAATGGCGGTGCACCCCCTACTGGGTCAGATTGGGAACCCACCCATGCGCGCCTGGTCCTGCCAAACCCCCCCCCCACCACTCGATAGGGGGCAGTGGGGAGGGGGAGATTCTGCCCCAACTCTTTACTTGTTAACTTAAGGAACCTGGCTGCTGGATGGCTTATTTCTTGCACCAAGCTGTAAACAGTTAGATACATGTTAAATTGATAATATCACCCTAACCCTAACCCTAACCCTAACCCTAACCCTAAATTTGAATTTTAAATTCAAACTCTGTATTAAGCAACTCGAGGGTGTGACAAATAGAGGAGTCAGCTTGCCCCTGTTAATGTGGTCAGAACAGAATGCATTAGCCTATTTGTGTGTCGCAAGATCATGACAGCAGTGAGGTGCACACGAACACATGAGAAAGGTTAGCGATGCCCATTAGGATGAAAGTCTCATTGTGTTACGCAGAATCTATCTGAAACCTTAGTAAACGCATGGTTGGAACACAATGGGCAGGTTAGGCCTCACACTATGGTAAGGATGCCGTGGCAATAGAGAGAGTGCAGCTGCCCAGGTTCATGATGATACTCCCCAAATATGAAGAGAAACTTGAAGGATTGGGGTTGCTTTTGTCAGAACAGAGGAGATTAAGGGCTGATTTTATGAAGGCATTTCATGTTATAATGGGATAGGACAGACTATACAGAAGCAAGCCGTTTCCAGTGGCTGAGAGATCGAGAACAAGACTAAATATAAGGAAGTTATGACCGAGCAGGAGAAGAGGTTTGTTTTTTTATTGGAGGTTGAGAGATGCAATCTTAATTCTCCCACTGTTTCTCCATAACCGATACCACCATTCTTTTCCCAATTATTCACTTTAATTTTACTGATTCACCGGTGTTCTAATCAGTCTGGTCTACATTCTCGCAGCCTACAAATCTGATGCCACATTTTCAGATTAAATTATAGTTTGAGATGCTAGCACATACACTGAATATTAAAAACACTTGTATTTTGAATCAGTTCACCCTCATTCCCATTACCACCCCTCCACAAGGATTTCCGGGTTTATTTTTAGCCATTAACTATTCGGGGGTCATTAATTCAAATTTGATTAGGTTAATTTGGCCACAAATGTAAACATTTCCCAGAGGCAATCTCTCCTCTTCACTGAGTTGCCTTGAATGGATTGCCCCAACGGCAACTGAATGTCAGGCGAGAGCAAGGCTTGGGTACATCTCAAAGTCAAAGAAGCTTCCAACACTGCTGTCCTACTCACACAGGACACACTGGCAAGCTTACAGAGTCCTAATCCAATTCTGTTCCTATATTCTTTCTCTGTCTTCCTCTAGCCACCTCTCTAGCCTACTTTTTAAACCAATTTTTGATCTCCACTTCAATTATGATTAGTTGTGAGGCTCTGGAATGTAATGTGTAATTCTTTCCCCCTTTGCTTCCTGCTCTAAATTTCTTAAATTCAATCATGTACCTTCCTCATCCTGGATTCCATAACCATAGAAAACAGGTTTATATTCCTCATAACCCTTCCTAATGTGAACCACCTGAATCACATCATCTCTCTTCTGCCAAAAGCCTGAGCTAACCCACAGCACCAGGAGGACAGCCCCTGTATTTTGGGTTTCGCACCCACTTGCTCACATGGAGGCACAACCAGCCAGAATTATCATAACCAGCGTTATTCTCAGAACTGTCACGGGTTGGCAAGGGTTAAATAGAACAGGGCAGCAGAACTGACAGCATTTTCCCCAAGGGAAACGAGTCAATTTTTATTTTCATTATTAAGGAAATGAGAAAGATGTACAGTACCGAATATTCTTTTGACACAGTCTTATCTTCAAATTATCCTGTCCATCATTGGACTCTGCCAACCTCAGCACAAACATGTGAAAAATAAAGATACAAGAGCCTAGTGTTATATCTATCGAATTTTAACATCCTACACTCTCTTTTACATAGAATTTAGAGCAGGGAAGCAAGCATACCCCACAGTATTTATGCTCCACACAAGCCTCCTATTCGATTTACTTCATCTCACTCTAACATATCCTTCTAATAATTTTTAAATCAAAGAAATACAAACAAAGCAATGTTAGAAATTAGCAGTGAAACTCAGCCACTGAGTTGGAAGTCTGTGGGTGCGAGCCCACAGGAGTGCTTGTAATAAAGAAGAGACAAGTGCTAGTCTCTGAATACCACTTTGGGTCCCTATTCCCTCATCCTCACTGTATCCTGGTGGCACAGCTGCTTTGAACCCTCAACAAATATCCTTAAAACACGTGTTTAACACAGGTCCCAGCCAACGTTTCCTCTAAGCCGTGCAGTTAATAAGGTGATCTGGAAAAGATCACGTGGTGCAAGAAAAAAGACACACACTGTGGGGTCTGTTTAAGATGTGCATGACCACATAGCAATCTTAAAGGGACTGCACAGTGTCAAAATATGGGTCACATACAACCAAGATCAACCTTGCGTGGCCCAGCTAAATGCAGTTATTTTCAAAATTCTTTTCATGTTCTTTCACGTGATGTGGGTGTCACTGGCTAGGCCAGCATTTATTACCCATCCCTAATTGCCCTTGAGAAGGATGTGGTGAGCTGTCTGCTCAAACTGTCCACCTTCTTGCAGCCCATGTGGTGTAGGTACACCCACAGTGCTATTAGAGAGAGAGTTCCAGGATTTTGACCCAGTGACAGTGAAGGAACATCCGATATAGTTCCAGGTCAGGATGGTGTGTGGCTTGGAAGGGAACTAGTAAGTGGTGGTCCCTTATATCTACTGCTCTTGTCCTTCCAAAGGGAGGTCATGGATTTGGAAGATGTTGTCAAAGGAGCCTTAGTGAGTTGCTGCAGTAGATGGTGCACACTGCTGCCACTGTACTTTGGTGGTGGAGAGAATGAATGTTTAAGGTGGTGGATGGGGTGCCAATCAATTGGGCTGCTTTGTCCTGGATAGTATCAAGCTTATTGAGTGTTGTTGGAGCTGCACTCATTCAGGCAAGTTCAGAGTATTCCATCACACTCCTGATTTGTGCCTTGTAGATGGTGGACAGGCTTTGGGTTTTTGTTAAATGCAACTTGTTTAGTTGGAAATGTAGAATTACATCAAATGCACAAGGACAGGAACAAGCCATTCAGTCCAACTGGTCCATGCTGTTGTTCATACTCCACGAGCTTCCTTCCACCCTACTTCATCCGACTCTGTTACTATTCCTTTTTCCCTCATGTTTAACTAGCTTCCTCTTGAAACGTTATTTACATCAACTATATAGAGGTTGGGAAGATATCAAACTCATCTACCCAACCCTTCAAGCACCACCTGCCCTACATGTGGTCAAGTCTGCAGATCGTGCATTGGACTAATCAGCCCATCTTGGAACTCTGTGATCTCAGGATCACAGAACTTTAATGGCACAGAAGGAATCCATTCGGCCCATCGTGTCTGCACTGGCTCTCCAAATAAGCGTTTTGACCTAGGGCCATTGTCCTGCCTTTTCCCTGTACCCTTGCACATTGTTTCTATTCAATAATCATCTAATCCCTCTTGAATGCCTTGATTGAACCTGCCTCCATCACACTTCCAGGCCGTGCATTCCAGACCCGAACCACTCGCTGTGTGAAAAGGTTTTGTCTCACATGGAGTGGGAGTGGAAGCGAGTCATCCTCAATCCTAAAGTACTGTCTAAGACGAAGAGGGGAAGAAAGAGAAACAGGAGACTTAAAAAAAAATCAACATGTTTCTGCTCAAAATGGTGGTGCCAAAACGACTGTGCAATATGCAAAAACTGATTCTTATTGATGAGCACACCTCAAACATGGAAAATTATGCTTCCAAGAGCGCAAGGGAACAAAACAATAAAAATGGCATGCAATATATACAGCAATACTTCCAAGCACAATGTACTGTTGTATTACAAAGGCATACTAATGTTTTATAATTTTGAAGCAATATAATCTCTTTAGTGATATTCAGGGGGGCTCCCAAAGGGATCTTGTAACTAGTCAGGTAATGAAAGAGTTTTTTTCTGAGCATGTCTTTCATGTGGTGTCTATAAATGCTATTTTTTTTTTGTTGACAAAATTTCAGAATCATGGTAACATGATGTGCACTTGAACAGGACATTCCTTGTACACTTTGCGTGTGACTTGGGAATACTGTTTTCCAATTATACACAGATATGCTACCTTTAAAACTTCAAAAATGTCTCCTTGTAATCCAATATACAATTGGATTCCATCCCATTTTAATTCTCCAGCAACTAAAACAAACGATATCATATCTAGTGCCTTTGTTTTACTATGTTAAAGATGCTATATAAATACAAGCTGTTGCTGTATATACTTGAATTGGATGGAGAAGGGGAGTGGAATTAACTGGATTGTTGATTTGAAGCTCCAGCAGAAGGGAAGAGAAGCTGAATGGCTTCCCTTTGTGCTGTAAGATACTCTGATTGTGATCACAGCCTTGAAGGAGACTAAAGGTCTGTCTTGCTGAGCAAGTACACTGCTACTACTCATCATGCTGCTCTAGTCTTCCTAGCTGTCTTGAAGCTACTGGTGTAGGCTAGGAATGGTTTCATAGGCTTCCTCCAAGTTCCATATCGAAGTGGCCATTCATGATGAAAGGCTGGTCTTTTTCTACCTTCGGGAAATGATTATCCTTTCTCTCAACGAGAGCAGGTGCTTCCAAACAAACATCCTACTCCTTTCTGGCACCTCCAACCTAACTCCAAGATGAAACCAGTAGTGGGAATGAGAAAGGTTTTCCATGAGAAGCAACAGTGTTTACAGGTACTAAAACCAACACGGGGTGCTGTCAAAATCTCGTACACAGACATACAAAAGGTGTAAGATGAATGCTAGCAGAAACATGTTGGTGAATCTATCAGCAACGCTGCGATCTACTGGCTCAAATTGGATAACATTTACTTCAAGTGTCTGATACAGATACCAAATCCCAGCTGGCAAGTCAGAATAGCTCATCTACATCAAACTAACCCAATAAACGTATCTAAGTGGCAATGCTGTGCGTACATCTAGAAATTACATTAAGATTAATTAAAAAGACTAAGCTGACATTAGACATTATTTATTAAATATTACTTGACTATCAGTTTCATACCTCAGTAGTTAATTAAATGTTCTAATGAATTCCTATTTCTCATCATAAAACACTAAACACCGTCAAATAATTTATAAAATTTTATTAACTGCTCTTAAAGCTTTCAGACACTTAATTCACTACAGCAAATTTTGGATTTTAATTTGTCATAATTAATTAGAGTTCACCTCATGAGATTGTGGGTTATGTCAGTGATATTTTTTGAACTGGATCGCGTCATTGACTCACTGTTAATATTGCTGACACCCTCAGGGACCACCCCCAAGAGGAAAATAATGGCTAACCCCACCCCCCACGACACCCCCGACCTAATTACCTAAAGACGACAATTATTCTTCAAAGGGTTCACCAGACATGGTGCTCACAGCCCATGATATGCTTAATCCCAGCCTGCTAGAAATCTGAATCCCCAGCTTGAAAACACAAGCTTAACATGAAAAGTAGGAATAGTAGAAACAGGAGGAAGCCATTCAGCCCCTTGAGCTTGCTCCACCATTCAAATAGGTCTTGGCTGACCTTTTAATGTAAAATTCCAAACTCATTTCAGTTTAAATAAAATCCTTTGTTTTCTCTCTGTCTCTGGGGCACTTGCTTCTAAAGAAGGAATTGGAAGATTTAGCTGCCTTTAAGGGTCAACATTTTGCATCTCCCAAACTGCTGAGCTACAAAAGCAGGCAAGGGGGATGTGAGAAAGGCAGTGGTGTGTCCTAGGTGACCAGTTCTACATTGAAAGTGGGAGAGCTCTGGGAGCCGGGTCCACCCTCACTCAGTAATGGATGGTGCAGGAGAGGTCCAATTCAGCAAGAGGACAGACAGAGAACAATTTCCCTCCCATTCCTCACCAAAGAAAGTTGTATACAGAATTGGTAATCCCATTCCTTATAATGGGTGTGCTAGTGTGAATGTGATATGCCTGATATAAGGAATGGGATTGCCAACTCTGGTTGCAGGTATTCCTGGAGGTTTCATTGTGGGACCTCCTGCCACCAACCACCACACCCTCGCCCAACATGTTCAACCTCATAGAGCCCACACCTTCCCACACCAAACTGAAAGCCGAACAGGTTTAGATGATCCTTTACTCTCAGTCAAACAGCCTTTCTCCACAGCTCCCAACGTCTTTATAAGGAATAAAAGAAAACATTCAACACAAATGAAGCAGTGTCCTAAAGTTAATCATTCCTGGAGACTTCTGGAATTAATCATTCCTGGATAATGGTAAGGATGGGGGGTAAAATCTCCCTGCAAGAAAGCAAGGAGCTGTATTGCCTCCAGGTTTCCATCGCTGGATTCTTCTGTGGACTCATTTGCAGCAGCCAACTTTGGAACAATTCCTGGAGCGATTGGGTGTCTTTAATTTGGAGCCCATGAGTCAAAACCATTGGAAAGGGGCTGGTGGAAACTTGTGAATATGACAAAGCTCCTGCCTCGCATATGTGCCTGAAATAAGTCAGCATGCTCAATATTTCATAAGCGGTACCTTTTGTAAACAACTCCTCAGGTAATGGCAAACGGTTTGGCCATTTGCCCTTCAGAGGGCAATGTCAATAATTAGTGTGGACAGTGCAAAAGGAAAGTAAAAGGCTTTTAGTTATATATAAAACACCTTATCAGTCCTCTCAGAAATGTTGTGTTTCACACGCAGTCACTGTCGCTTTGTAGGCAAGTAACAGGTTAAACCACTTATTCAAAATGAATGTTTCCAGCATCCTAAATCACTGGTGTCTGAATAGGATGGATGCGTGGAGCGGAATGCTAAAACCACCCATGTTCGCAGATATAATCGAGGACAAATCCCTCTCCTTTCATAATCTATCTATAATGAAGTTCGGCAGTCCTGTCAAGTACAATATTGCTCCTAGTTGGAATCAAAATGCCACATCTGACGACACCAATCTGCAATAACATGCATGTTATTCTCAAATTCACTATTGAGGCAACCAATTTATAAAGCTGCATGTTCCCTGCTGTGTGGCTCTGCCTGTCTGGCTCATTCAAGGTCATTGTGACCTTCTTTAAAGCACAGGGCATCTTCAGCAGCCACAACATCACTCCCAGTACAGCAGTTAAATATGTGCCCAGTTTATGGTGCCAAACACATTATGAGCCACACATGTTGGGTACAGAACGTGCATGTCACAAATCCAAGCCTCCGGTCGCCTCATAGCACCCGAAACAAAACTTGACTTCCAAACATGACTGTGTTAATTATTAAACAAAAAGCAGACCATTTGACTATTACCTATAGTGAATCCATCTAATTTTTGAACCCTGTATCTTGACCTCAACCATTCCCTCCTATTAACCCATTCCAACTGCTGACTTTCCTCTGTGTAAAGGATTACACTTCCTCACATCTGTCTTACATTCACCCTTCACCTTCTTCACACTGACACTGGTCAGCTACACAATCCCCCCACCCTTTCCCACCCCGCCTCCCTCACCCCACACCCTTGCTTCTGACCAATGTAATTGAAATTGAAGTTCCTTCATAATCTAGAGTTTGTAGGTTATTTGAGAAGGGGGTTTTATGGTGCAGTGGGTAACATCCCTACCTCCAAGCTCAAGTCTCACTTCAGGACCTGATGGCCGCAGAAGGTGTGTTTGTAAAGTGGCCAAACAGGTTGACAACCAGGCCATAAATCCTTCCAATACGCCTCATAGCAGGCAGTGAGAGCAGGAGAGTTTCCTGGGCAGCCATACTGCAGAAGGCAATGGCAAACCACTGCAGTAATTTGCCAAGTGTAATCATGGGCCAATCCAGTGAAAGTCCTTGGTTGCCAAGGCCCTCTTAGGGCATGGCTCTTGAAGGAGGAGGAGGTTATTTGAAGGTGAGTTTACCTGGTAGCTATAAGAGAGAGCTTCTCTCATGGAGATGAACAAGCTGTACAATTCAATGTTAATATGGAGTAATAAACACCCACATTCAAGGCAAGTACAGAATAGAACTAATCAAGGGTTTTGTTCTCCATATCGACATCCCAGCTTTGTTGACTTATCTGTTCCCCACATTGATTTCATAATTTAGTACAGAATATATGCCAATTTGTACAGCTGCACACATGGGGAATCTGACTGTCACACAAAGCAACTTGAATTTATAGATTCCAGCTTCACTGGAGTGTTATCTGACCAAACGTGACACTGAATCACAGAAGGAGATATTAGGACGAGGAACCAAAAGCTTGGTCAAAGAGGTAGGTTTTAAAGAGCATCTTAAAGGAGGCAAGGGACAGAGGGTTAGGGAGGGAATTCAAGAGCTTAACAGCTGAAGGCACGGCCACTAATGGTGGGTGAAGAAAGTCAGGTACGAGAAGGAAGCCAGATTCGAAGGAACACAGCAGGGATCGTGTGCAGTACAAACACACTGCACACAACTATTTGAATATTTTGTGGTAGTTGACAGAAACGAAATGACTGCATAAGTCAAAATAAAATGCCTGACAATACTTATAGTTTCTGCTGGAACTGGGCAACATGTGGACACGTACAATCCAAAACACAATCTTTTCAGTCCAAGGTCGAAAGTGACTCACTGTATATTCGTGCACAGAAAACAAGCTAATGGGTGTCAAGGTGAAGGGCAGTAAGTCCATCTTTCTTATTCACACAATCTATTGATTTGTTACCCAGGGCAGCTCTCCTAGCATGGCTGGTTCTCAGGAACTCTTGGATTTTACAGGAAAAAATCCAAATAAATGAGAAAGTGCAAGGCAAACCAAAAAAGGTAACAGCCTACTTCAGAACGCAGTGATAAGGTGGGGTGAGAAGGAGAATGTCACAAGCAAATGCAGGACTATAAATAATTCTACTTTTTTTAGGATTTATTTTTTGCTGCCTGCATATAATTTTCCTGAAAGTTTTAAACTGAGAAGAAGAAACTGCTTGGGGACGATAGTGAAACATCCCCCGAGCCAACCGAGCTCAGGATGTGAGAGAATTGAGCTTTCACCATTCCTATTGATCAGCTGTGGCTGCAGTCAGTTCAATTACTGCAATGGGGGTGAGTCACCACACTGGCCCAAGATCCCTCTCTGCATTATTTTCAACGCAGATTCACTCATTTAAATTATGGCACAGAGAGGAATTCCACGGTTAACAGCCATGCTATAAATAGAGTGCAAAAGAACATCATATGAAAGGTACACATTTATTACCACCATCATGAACTGTGATTTCATCCCCTTTGAGTGCATCTAGTAATAGCAGCAATGAAGGTATAGAAAAGCTGTTAAACAATCTATGGCCTTAAAAACAAGGCTGCATGTAATGACAGCACAAGTCCAGGCTAGCACAGAGATGATTGGGCAATTAACCCATAAAGCATGCCTGGTGACCTCATTTCTGTAAATGAAATTGATTTTATGCACATAATTTGCATTGTAGCTATCCTCCACTTACTGCATTTTGCTGGAGGAACAATCCTAATTTTTATCAGGAGACTTTTCTGTAGTTTAGGTCATGAGTTCTGTTTGCTGTAGTTTGGAGGACTCTGTTTAAATAGTCTCTTTGCTGCACTGCACTGTTTAAATAGACTCTGTTTGTTGTCTGCATGAGCAAATAGACTTTGTTTTGCTTTAAAATAGGCCCTGTTGACTGCAAGGTCTACCATAAGTCCTGCTCTGAGCCCAGCATCACCTGGCACACTGGTGTCAATTCCATTAACAAAAAGGCAACATACATTATGTGGCAGCTCCATCATCCAGAGCCATCAGACTAAATCCCATCTAAGCAAGGCACCTGCTTTATGGAGCAATTGCCCGATCATCTCCATTCTAGCCTGGACTTGTGGCAGCCTTGCTTTTACAACATAGATTTTTCCACCACATTTCAGGGAGGGGGATCTTGTGCAGAGCAACTTGACGACTATCCGCCCGAGATAATCTTTTAATTGAAACCAATTAAACCAAATCAAACAAATTGGGATAAATCAGGCACAGCCCCTAATTCAGGTCAGCTGTAAAACCAAGAACAAAATTTAAAGGAACCTTACAAACTTTAAATCAAAATGTGATTAAAGGGGTCAACAAAACACCCCAGTCCCCGCGGTGCCCACCGGGCACGGAAGGCCTCGAGAGTGCCAGCAGACACCGCGTGCTCCCTCTCCAGGGACATCCGGCCGCGAACGTAGCCGCGGAAGAGGGACAAACATTCGGGCGGGGCTGCCCCGTCGATCGCCCGCTGCCTGGACCTGTTAATGGCCAACTTGGCCAGGCCCAGGAGCAGGTTCACGAGGAGGTCCTCCTCCTTCTCCACTTCTTTATTTAGTTAATTAGCGAGGCTAAGTTACTACACAATTCCGATCAGCAGTAATAACTCCAGCGTACGCATGAGTCCACCGACTTATTCACCATTACTTAAAAAAACACTACCTGGAGAAATGTCAACCCAAGCATATACAGTTTTACAGCAGAAGTTTGGTGGATAGATTTGCTTTGATGGGGTATTTGCAGAGATGGTTAAATTCCTGATTCAGTGCTTAATTTCCGCTTGGAAGAAGCTCGTTATAAAACTGGTAAAATGGCTTGTTTTGTAATCACAGCAACCGCCCCAGATTTAAGGCTATCAAGAGAGTTGTCACAGGCCACTGAACGATCTGGGATTCAGATCCATAAGTTGGCAGCAATTCAGCAAAGGACAGGGGACAGCAGTGGCAAATGCCATCCGAAGCCTGAATAATTGCTTCCCTGACGCATCACTTCACACCCTCGACACTGTTTCCTTTTTCCTGTTGTCCAGAAGAGATGCCCTTTCCCTCTTCTGAATGCAATCGACAGCATCCTTCAGGCTCACCACAACAACTTGCGTTTATACAATGACTCTAATATAACAAAACATCCCAAGGCACTGCAGAAACATGTTACCAAATAAAACCTGGCACCAGGTCAAAAGAGAGATACTTGGGCAGGTGACAAAAATCTGGTCAAAGAGGTAGGTTTTAAAGAATGTCTTAAGGGAGAGAGAGAGAGAGAGAGAGAGAGAGAGAGACAGAGAAAGAGGGAGGAGGAGGAGGGGAGGAGAGAGAGAGAAAAAGAGATAGAGAAAAAAGAGAGAAAAAGAGAGAGAGAGAAAAAAGAGAGAAAAAGAGAGAGAGAAAAAGAGAGAAAGAGAGAAAAAGAGAGAGGGGAAGAGAAAAAGAGAGAGAAAGAAAAAGAGAGAGAAAAGGAGAGAGAAAGAAAGAAAGGAGGGAGGGAAAGAGAAAGTGAGAGAGATAAGAGAGACAAAGAGAAAGTAGGAAAGGTTTAGCGAAAGAATTCCAGAACTTAAGAGTCTAGACAGCTGAAGGCACAGACACCAATGGCGGAGTGATTAAAATTGGGGTTGCTCGAGGGGTCTGGAATGGAGGAATGCTCAGACCTGAGGGTTACGGGGCTGGAGGAGGTTAAAGATAGAGAGGAAGGGGAGAGGCCGTGGCAGGATTTGAACAGAAGGATGAGTATTTTAAAATCGAGGCGCCACTTGACCAGGATCCAACGTGACATGCGGAGTTTATTTTGGATCTATATCCAGTAACCTGATCAGTAAAGTAGGCACAGCATAAACTAATTCTCAGATATCGTACATCCAAATCAAACACAAACACAAAGTCAGGATTCCACTCCTGTTTTTTTTTTTGCAGTACAACTTTTTCAATTCTCACTTCAGCAATGAAAAAAGTTACATCTCAAGATAGAAAGGAGCAGAGAAAATCAAATTGAAATGCAGGGTATCTGTGGAGATGAAAACAAAAACATTGCTGGAAACACACATCAGGCAATCCATATCAGAAGTGATAAAAACAGCAAACAAACATTGGAACATACGAACAAGGAGCAGGAGTAGGACATTCAGCCCCTTGAACCTGCTCCGCCATTGCTGATCAAATAGTAACCTCAAATCCGTATCCAGCCTACTCCCGATAACCTATCACCCTCTTGTTTACCAAGAATCTATCCACCTCTGCCTTAAAAATATTCAAAGGCTTTGCTTCCTCTGCCTTTTCAGGAAGAGAGTTCCAAAGACTCACGAGCCTCAGAGAAAAACTTTCACCCCGTCTGTTTTAAATGGGCAACCGCTTATTTCTAAAGAGTGACCCCTAGTTCTAGGTTCTCCCACAAGAGGAGATAGCCTCTCCACACCCACCCTGTCAAGACCCCTCAGGATCTTATATGCAACATCTCCTGCAATGTCTATCGCTAGAGGAACCCTGCACTGTTGCAGATCTTGCCGAATTCAACAAGGCACAAAAATGTGTCCAGTTCTGGCTGGGCCATGTATTGACTGTCCGTGGACATGATAAGAAAGAGGAGGATCTTATATGTTTCAATCAAGTTGCTTCTTACTCTTCTAAACTCCAGCTGATACAAGCCTAGTCTGTCCAACCTTTCCTCATAAGACAAATCACCCATTCCAGGTATTAGTCTGGCAAACTTTCTCTGAACGGCTTCCAATGCATTTATATCCTTCCTTGAATAAGGAGACCTATACTGTACACAGTACTCCTGATGTGGTCTCACTAGTGCCCTGTACAACTGAAGGATAACCTCCCTACTTTTGTATTCAATTCCCTACACAATAAATGATAACATTCTATTAGCTTTAGCAAAAAACTTATTGTGTGCAGAGTAGTCAAAGTTTCAGCACAAACAGTAGCCATTCAGCCCTTTGTGCCTATGCTGGTTCCAGCTCTATGCCAGAACTACCAACTCCAATCCTATTCCCCCTTATCTGCTAAATATTTATCCAATTCTCAAAGAATCTGGCAGTTCTGTGCCTTTGGATTCACACCCACTAGGAATTAAGTTGAAAGAGTTTCATTGCAATCCTTTATTGTCCATCATGGGTTTGAACCATGATCCTGAAGATGATGGGTTAACATTCTGAATTGCTATATCAACCTGTTTTGGTCTGGCCCTTCACGAGAACTGCGGAAGTTCTGTTAAAGGGTCTCACCCAAAATGCTAACCGCACTTACGGCTTCCTGCTCATTCTGCGATAAACTAAAAGTGGGCGGAACAACTGGACAAGGTCACAGTGCTTGGGTGAGACCAGGCCACAAAGAGATGAAGGCAAGAATCCAGGCTCCATTGGGGTGAACAATGACTCTGAAGCTTGCCGAGGGTGGTGGGGAGTCTGGCTTTCAAAAGGAAAGCTTGAGGTCAAGGTGAAGGGCACTTAGGACAAGTCTGAGAAGGACAGAAGTTGATGAGAAGCACATTCGAGAAGTTCAAACAGGAGGTGAAGACGCCATGGCCTGGAGTTTCGGCAACCATTCATGGAATCATAGAATCTTTCAGCATAGAAGAAGCCCATTCAGCCCATTACAGAATCTTTACAGTGCAGGAGGAGGCCATTCGGCCGATCGAGTCTGCACCGGCTCTCTGAAAGAGCATTCTACCTAGTCCCACTCCCCTGCCTTATCCCCGTAACCTTGCACAGTCTCTCTTTTCAGGTAGCAATCCAATTCTCTTTGGAATACCTCGATCGAACCTGCCTCCACCATTCCCTCAGGAAGTTTGTTCCAGACTCCAACCACCCTTTGGGTGGAAGAAATTTTCCTCACATCATTTTTACTCCTTTTGCCAATAATTTGAGTGGGAACCCTGGTACCCTGTCTATACTCCTCAGGAACTTGAATACCTTGATCAGGTGTCCCCTCAGCCTTCTTTTCTCCAAGGAAAACAGTCCCAACCTCTCCAATCTATCCTCGTAGCTACAGTTTTTTTTAATCCCTGGACTCATTCTTGTTAATTTCCTCTGTACTCTCTCTAGTGCCTTCAAATGCTTCCCAGAACTGGATACAGTACTCCAGATGAGGCCTAACTAGTGTCTTATACAAATTCAACATGACCTCCTTACTCTTGCACTCAATGCCCCTATTAATAAAGCCTAAAACAATATATGCTTTATTAACTGCTCTATCAACATGCTCTGTCATCTTCAATGACTTATGTACATATACATCAAGGTCCTCCTCTTCTTGCACCTCCTTTAGAAATTCTCCCTTTATTTCATACTGCATATCCATATTCTTCTAGCCAAAATGAATCACCTCACACTTCTCTGCATTGAACTTCATCTGCCACTTGTCTGCCCAATCCACAAACATGTCTATGTCCTTTTGAAGTTCAAGACTACCCTCATCACAGTTGACAACATTTCCAATCTTCGTATCATCTGAAAAATTTTGAAATCATTCCTGGGCTCCACAGTCTAGATCATTAACACATATCAGGAAGAGCAAAGGTCCCAACACTGACCCCTGGGGAACTCCAGACAAACCTTCCTCCAATATGAAAAACAGCCATTTATCACTAATCTCCGTTTCCTGTCACTCAGCCAATTTCTTATCCAAGTGCCTACTTTCCCTTTTATTCCATGAGCTAGAATTTTGCTCACTAGTCTGTTGTGTGGCACTGTATCAAATACCTTTTGAAAATCCATATACACCACATCAATATTGCTGCCCTTATCAACATTCTCTGTTACCTCCTCAAAAAACTCCAGCAACTTAGTTAAACATAATTTTCCCTTAATGAATCCATGCTGGCTTTCCTTAATTATCTTGCACTTGTCTAAGTGATTACTGATTTTGTCCCGAGCTATAGTTTCCAAAAGTTTCCCTACGGCTGAAGTCAAACTGACTGGTCTGTCTTTGCCGGCTTTACCCTTGCACCCCTTTTTGAACAAGGGTGTAACATTCGTAATTGCCCAGTCCTCTGGCACCAGCCATGTGTCTAAGGAAGACTGGAAGATTATCACTAGAGCCTCCGCAATTTCCACTCTCACTTCCCTCAGAACCCTTGGATGCATCTCATCCGGTCCTGGCACCTTATCTATTTTGGGTAAGGATAGCCTTTCCAACAGCTCCCCATTCTCAGGAGAAGGTGCTAGAAAGGCCATCCCCCACCCAAAACAGCCAATGCATTGGCTGTCCTTATGTGGCTCAGTATCACACCCTGTTTGACAAGCCCCTGTGAAATGTTTTACTACATTAAAGGCACTAACCGCAACTTCTTCTTGTTACCAGTCAGAAACACAAATACCTTTGTGATAAATTGGCTTTTTCATTTTAAACAAGTTTTTTTTTAAGCAGGTCTTGTAAAAAGACACAAGTATTCTTTCCTTCCCAGCTTGAATTCACTGCTGATCAGATTGGAAGCAAGGACACAGTCACTCCCAACACTGCAGGAGCTCCGTTTTATTATAGGGGAAAGTGGATCAAGTGTGGTGAACGCAGTACTGAAGTCCCAGGATATACACATGGTCTTGTGTTGAGTTGAAAGATCTTTATAGCGCCTTTCATGGTCTCAGGACATCGCAAAGCGATTAACAAACAATAAATTCCTTTTTGAAGTGCTGTCAGTGTTATGATGTAGGGAAACGCAACAGACAATTCTCATGCAGCAAGTTGCCATGAACAGCAATTCGCAAAATGACTGGATAAACTGTTTTGGTGGCGTTAGTTGAGGGATAGTCCTAGGCCAAATACTGGTAGAACTCACCTGTCCTTCTTTGAATAATATCAGGGGATTGTTTATATCCATCAGAGAGGGCAGGCAGAGTTAAATGCCTAATTTGAAAGGTGGCACTGCTGACAGTACAGAATTCCGTTAGTGCTGCACCCAGTTGAGATTGTGTGTTCAAGTCCCGAAATAGGACGTGAACCCACAACTGTTTGACTCGGAGGTGAGGGTTATCACTGAACCCGCCTTTCCCCTGCCTCCATTAGTTAATCCCAGCTTCAGGAGCAGTTAGGTTACTACCTGTTGGCCCCTGCCTGCAATAAAAGGAAAATTAACCAGAAGTCAACTCCTAATCATTATCCAGTGACTATGTTTAGAAAGTGAGGGACTAGGAAATGACTGGATTTGATGGTGATACTCACCCATTATTAAAAAGCCTGGCGGCACTCATATTCTAGGGTCTTAACAACAACAGCAACAACTTATATTTATATAGTGCCTTTAGTCTGAAATGAAAGGTTGCCTGCTTGGGTGAAATGTTAAAGGATTACTGAATAACAGCTAGAGTCAGCAACTTAGAGGAGCAGAAGGGAACAAATTGGAGAAAGAAAGGGATAAGATGTTTTGCCAACAACGTTTTTACTATTACTCCCTCCAGTTCATTTTCCTTGGCTCTCTCCTCTGGTACAAAAATGGTGGTGGGGAGGTGAGGGAGAGGGCGGGTAACAGTAAAAATGACTTAAAATTCAAAGCCACCTCCATGCCTGTGCCGGATCTTTGACAGAGCTCGATAAATGGATCCCAAAGCCAGGTGGTGAAATATGAAGCTAGATGCAAATCCTTTTCTTGATAGATTGTTTATTTACAGGATACAGCATTACATATGTCTGCTTCCTATCCAATAACCCAGTTTCCAGCAGTCTCTCTTTATAAGTGCTCTAGGTACTTAAATAAACGATACCCTTCACCCATGTATCTTTACAATTAACATGCCATTAACAGAGCTATCCAATTAGCCCCATCACCCTGCCCTTTAGTGTGTATCCAAGTTGAAGAGAGATCAAAGAGATTAGGACAGAAATCATATGTTTCTTTCCAAGTTACAAAGATGATCGACGATGGAAGGGCAGTGGATGTTATATACATGGATTTCAGCAAGGCCTTTGACAAGGTCCTTCATGGCAGACTGGTACAGAAGATAAAGTCGCACGGGATCAGAGGTGAGCTGGCAGGATGGATACAGAATTGGCAGAGGGTAGTGAGTGTCTGGAATTTGCTGCCAGAGGAGGTGGTGGAAGCAGGTACGATAGTGGTGTTTAAGAGGCAGCTTGACAAAGACAGAGGGTAGCAGTGGATGGGTGCTTTTCTGAATGGAGAGCTGTGACTAGTGGAGTTCCACAGGGATCAGTGCTGGGACCTTTGCTGTTTGTGGTATACATAAATGATTTGGAGGAAAATGTAACTGGGCTAATTAGTAAGTTTGCAGACGACACTAAGGTTGGAGGAGTTGCAGATAGTGAAGAGGATTGTCAAAGGATACAAAGGGATATAGATCAGTTGGAGACTTGGGCGGAGAAATGGCAGATGGAGTTTAATCTGGACAAATGCTAGGTAATGCATTTTGGAAGGTCTAATATGGGCAGGAATTATACAGCAAATGGCAGAACACTTAAGTGCATCGACGGGCAGAGGGATCTGGGTGTACAGATCCACAGGTCAATGAAGGTGGCAACGCAGGTGGATAAGTTAGTCAGGAAGGCATATGGCATGCTTGCCTTCATTGGCAGGGGTATTGAGTATAAAAGCTGGGAAGTCATGCTGCAGCTGTATAGAACCTTGGTTAGGCCACACTTGGAATATTGCATGCAATTCTGCTCACCACGTTACCAGAAGGATATGGAGACATTGGAGAGGGTGCAGAGGAGGTTTACCAGGATGCTGCCTGGTCTGGAGGTTATTAGCTATGAGGAGAGGTTGGAGAAACTCGGATTGTTCTCACTAGAGCGATGGAGATTGAGGGGCGACTTGATAGAAGTTTACAAAATTATGAGTGGCATGGACAGAGTAGATAGTCAGAAGCTTTTTCCCAGGGTGGAAGAGTCAATTACTAGGGGACATAGATTTAAGGTGAGAGGAGAAAACTATAGAGGAGATGTGCGGGGCAAGTTTTTTACTCAGAGGGTAGTGAGTGTCTGGAATTCACTGCCAGAGGAGGTGGTGGAAGCAGGTATGATAGTGGTGTTTAAGAGGCAGCTTGACAAATACATGAATAGGATGGAATAGAGGGATACGGACCCCGGAAGTGCAAAATGTTTTAGTTGACTGGCAATATGATCGGCGCAGGCTTGGAGGGCCGAAGGGCCTGTTCCTGTGCTGTACTTTTCTTTGTTCTTTGGTGTTACTGGTAATATTAAATCAGTGATCACACAGCGGGTTGGATTCTCCCCCTAAGACACTGTCTGCACACAAATGAGCTGCTATCAGGGAAATAATGGGAAGTCAGATTCAGAACCAGAGAGAGTGAAGTCCAACTCATTCAAACAAATGGAACTGTTGTGTAATTTTTTAAAGAATGGATCCATTTCAATATAGGCGAGGTTTATAGCTTAAACCCAGGACCTTCTATGTCTCTCTGTCCTACATCAGGTGGGGCCTTTAACTGTCCACTCACTGGAAACACACTGGCTTTTCCAGGAGTTATACAACCACAAGAAGAAGTCATTCAGTCCATCGTGTCCATGCCAGCTTTTTGAAAGAGCTATCTGATTAGTGCCATTTCCCTGCTCTTTCCCATAGCCCTGCAAATTGTTTCTTTTTCAGATATGAATCCAGTTCCCTTTCAAAAATTACTATTCAATCTGCCCTCACCACCCCTTCAGATAGCGCATTATGGGTCATTAACATCTTTCTGCATAAAAATAATTCTCCCCTCTGGTTTGTTTGCCAATTACCATAAATCTGTGCCCTCTGGTTACCAGCCCTCCTGCCAGTGAGAACAGATTCTCTCTGCTTACTCTATCAAAACTCTCAATTGAAACACATTTTGCAGCCCATTCCTTGTGTGTTCTTCAGGAAGCAAGAAACAAAGCCAGTTGTTCAAACATACCCAGAGGTCACAAATGGACACAATGCTGCATGTAGTGGGTCTCACAGACGCAAGATAAAGTAGGGGGATAAAAGAAAACCAGGAGGGAAACACGATGTGGGAGCACGTGATGGTTATATGGCAGAAATGTTCTCCTAAAAGTGAGGAAAAAAAAGTAAAAACCTTCTCCAGAAGGTGATGATGTTCGCTAGAAGAAAACAAAGGCTTGCAACTTGGTGGAACTGAATAGCCAAGTCAAAGATTTCCCCAAAACAAACACATGCTCCATAAATCCTAACTCAGCCAGGCACACTTCATCAAAAAGTTCAATTGCAATCTCTCAAGATGCTTTAGCAACTCAGGGTGAGCAGGTTTCATTAATCTCTCATCAAAAGGCAAATTATGAGCCATAGAAGCACATGACGAGGCCATTTGGTCCATCAGCTCTCTGCCAAACAATACTCCCCAAGATGCTGGTAATGTGGCCCAAACATTGCAAACAATCCTTATTAGGAGTACTCCGGAGACATTCGCCTAACACAGCATACTCTGAGTTGCTGAGACCACAAGACATATTTGTGCTTTGAACGCAATTTGTGCATTTGTGATATGCCCATCTTTGGCTTTAGAATCTAGACTAATTAGATGTAAAGAAGATCTTTCCATCTCGGGGGAGTTATAAATATAACAGTCACAGGTCAATGCAATATAAAATTCAGGAGAAACCTCTTTACCCAGAGACTGGTAAGAATGTGGAACTTGCTACCACATGGAATAGTTGAGTCAAGCAACAGAGATGCATTTAAGGGGGACCCTTGAGAGCAAAAGGAGTAGAAAGGGTTGGATGAAGAAGGATGGGAGGCAGCCCATGTGCAGCATAAGCCCTAGCACAGGCCAGTTGAGCTGAATGGCCTGTTTCTATTCTGTAGTTTCTATGTGAGACACAGTATTAGAAAGTATCCGGTACTTAGAATTTACCCAATTTATGATCAAGCGTGATTCAACTTCTGGATGCCTGTGATAGGAGCCTAGGAACAATAGGAGGCCATTCAGCTGCTTAAGTCAGTTCCTTCATTCAATTAGGTTATAGTTGCTAATAAAAAACTATTAACCTCCATTTTGAAATTTTTAATTGAATCTCAAGCCTCAAGAATCTTTTGAGAGAGAGAGTTCTATAACTCCACTACCTTATGTGTGAAGAAGTGCTGAACAGCCTAACTCTAACTTTTTTTAAACTCTTGGATGTGATGTGGGTGTCACTGCAAGGCCAGAATTTTTTGCCCATCTAACTGCCCTGAACTGAATGGCTTGCTCGGCCATTTCAGAGTCAACCATATTGCTGTGGGTCTGGAGGCACATGTAGGCCAGACCAGGTAAGGGTGGCAGATTTTCTTCCCTCAAGGACATTGGTAACCTAGTTGGGTTTTTTTTTTATGGCAATTGATGATAGTTTCATGGTCACCATTACTAAGATTAGCTTGATATTCCACACTTATTAACTGAATTTAAATTCCACCAGCAGTTGTTGTGGACTTTGAAGTTACACCTCCAGAGCATTCGCCTGGCTTTCTGGATTACTAGTTCAGTGATGTTACCAATACACCACCGTCTCCCCCTTTCTGCCCCTCATCGTGGACTTCCCCAATGGGAGAAATAGTTTCTCTCTATGTCCCTATTAAACTTTAACTAGATCATCCCTCAATCTTCTATGCTAAAGAGAACCTACTATACCACCTGTCTTTACAACCTATCCTCATAAGTTAACTGTTTATTCTCAGTATCACCTGCACCTCAACTTCTGCTGATCGGCACCCCATCTACCACCTTAAACATTCACTCCCCCCACTGCCAACGCACAGTGGCAGCAGTGTGTACCATCTACAAGATGCACTGCAGGAACTCACCAAGCCTCCTTTGACAGCACCTTCCAAACCCATGACCTCTGCCATTTAGAAGGGCAAGGGCAGCAGACACATGGGAAACACCAGCACCTGGAAATCCACTCCAAGCCACTCACCATCCTGACTTGGCCATTCATTCACTGTCGCTGGTTCAAAGTTCTGGAACTCCTGTCCAAACAGCATTGTGGGTGGACCTGCACCAGATGGACTGCAGCGGTTCAAGGCAGCAGCTCAGCTTCACCTTCCATGGACAATTAGGGATGGGCAATAAATGCTGGCCTTGCCAGTGATGCCCACATCCCCCAGGAACACATTTAAAAAAAGCTCTGCTCCTTCATATTTCAGACAACACAATGATCCTATATCAACAGACCACCCTCAAATAATCTTGAGCCTCCATTTAGAACTAGGGAATTAAAACACACTGCCTGGTTTTATGAAGCATATTCACATGTCCCTTCCCCACAAGTGTGTTCTCCAGCTCTTGGTCCAACACGTCTTCAAGCAGTTATGTGTCGTTCTGAATAAATCTACCACCACAGAGGCACCCAGCTGAGTTCAGTGGGAAAGGCCAACCTAGACAGTGTCCACAGCCAATGGAAAGCAAGCTTGTGAACTGAAGATGAGACACTAGCTGCAGCTAATAGAACTAGAAAAATATATTACTGGTTCCCTGATATGTGACCCCAAGAAATAAATCTGCTTGCGCACCAAGCTGTAACTGAGAAATTGTTGTAAAACCACATGCCAATTTACACAGCATTGAAATCAGGTCTTTCTTCTCCCTGCAGTGAATCGCAGCCCAGCACATCTTTAAAACACATTATTACTGACTAAAAACAATTGTCAGCACCTTTAATAACTTGGCATAAAAGTGCTGAGGGTTGGCATATTTTTTAAATATATAATTCAGATACAGAATGCTAAATATGCTTCTGAATTTTTGACACCAGATTTTCGTTTATATTTTATGTTGATAAAATTCCATTTGGAAGCAATGACATTTACAGTAATCTTGTACATTTTTAATATGCCCTTTCTAGGCTTTAGAATCTAGACTAATTAGCTGTAAAGAAAATGTTGCTACTTGCTGGAGATTCCAAAACTAGGAGTGTGAGGGCAGGGGGTCATAAGTATCAGACACTCACAGGTAAATTCAATAAGGAATTCAGGAGAAACCCCCTTTTACCCAGAGAATGAAGCGAATGTGGAATTCACTACCACATGAAGTAGTTGAGGCAAGTAACATGGATGCATTTAAGGCTAATCTTTGACAGCAAAGGATATACTAATAGCGCTAGATGAAGAAGGGTGAGAAGAGGCTTGTGTGGAGCATAAACCCTAGCACAGACCAGTTGGGCTGAATGGCCTGTCCCTATTCTGTAGTTTCTTTGTGAGACACAGTATTAGAAATTCTCCGCTACTTGGACTTTATCCAATTTATGATCAAGCACGATTTAACTTCTGGGAGCCTGTGATAGAGGCCTAGGAACAATAGTGGTAAGTAACTGAAGGAGAAGGGGTAAAGGGAGGTTTCTTGGATCGAAGATTTGAAATGGGTGGTACATTCCACATAGGGTTGTATCCATAAAGGGTCTGCACTAAATTGGGGGTAACATGGCAAACTGTGACAAGGTTACAGATAAGCTAATGGCTTAAGGGCTCAGAGACCCAGAGACATGGAAACTTGTTTTCAAGAATGCCAATGCAGCTGAACATCAAAGGGTAAAGAATTGGCCCAAAGCACCCCCATAGACCACCCCCCAACCCCGAACTCATGAAAACTGAATGAAGGGAGTTTAGAGATTGACACTGCCCCCAAACAAAGGAGTCAGCGTGGGATAAGGTATTTTTGGCCTAAAGTAAAGACTAACTGGACTATAAGTGTTATGAAAGTATAATAATTTTCATAATATTTTTCTGGTTTGTTGTAAAGTCGGTTTATGGGTGTGAGCGTAGATGGTTCTGCCTGTGTGATTTAAATTACATTTGGAGTTAGGTAGATTGCAAGTTTGAAATTATCAAAAGAAGATAGGTGTAGAAATGTACTTGAAATGATAAAGAGTACACATGGATGCTGTCTTAGCCTGTAGGGTGTGAATGGAATTTGCATTTTTAGACAAGCGAAGGGATTGTTTGGATTTCAAAGGGATGTTAGTCCGTTTACAACTAGCCAGATAAGCAAGGCTAAGGAGTGTTTATTTTCCCCAAACGTTACAGGCAGTATTGGCAACATGGAAGTTTTTATAATATGGCAAAGATACAGTTCCAATGACATGTGGAACAATGGCATTTACATATTAAAGAGAGAAAAACATATATAAAGGAGACAGGAAGGCTATGTTGGAGGCCATGTAAGATCTAAAAGGCATGTGTGAAACAGCCTTGAAGCCTCCAGCCTCAGGGAGTTGAAGAGGTATGAAAAAATAAATAAAAATGTCATGAAACATGTCACTGCTCATGTGAGAGTCATATGGGGGGACGTTTTTTAATATCTTTAAATGCTTTATTTTTAATTTTTTATAGCTTCATCTCCCTGAGCTCTGTGCCTCAGGAAGCTTTTCTGCGCAAAGTGCCTTGCTCAGCCTCCTCTCCCCCACCCCCACCCCCACCCCGCTAGTGTGAAATCGCGGCCGTGGCCCGGTTGGAGGTGGTGATCGGCTTCCCGACTGCTCCCACTCACACCCACCGAGCCCGCCCAACGAGGGCAAAATCTTGGCCCTGGGTTACGAGGCTCACGGTCATGAAGCAGAGATTTCAGCAGTTGTAGCACTGGCAGAAATAGGCTCAAATCCACTTGAAATATAATTTCAAAGCTGCCACAGGAGCTGAACACAGAACCTTCCAGGCCTGCTCCTTCCTTCTGGAATGCAAGCTGGTCCTCAAAAAAAAAAGTGAAAGCACTTGCCTGCCTTTCTTGGCCCATACGAAAGGGCCCATAGACGAGAATGTGTGTAACTTAAATGAAGTGGGTCCAGTGATCTCGAAGAGGAGAAAGCAAAGTGAAAGCACAGAAATGAAATCATCTCATTTATTTCAACGAAGTCAGCCATTGAAAGGTGGAGTGGGCTCGATGGGACAAATGGCCTACTCCTCATTCTTATGATCTTATTTAGATGAGTGATTTACAGCTTAGGAAAGTACAAAAAATGGAGAATTGTAATGAGATTTTGGGTTTGTTCCGAGAAAGTATGAGCTCAAAGGCAGCGTCCCTAATAGACCTCATTTCCCAGAATCAAGTTTGCTTGGTTTTGCAAATTTTTTTCAGCTTCAATCAAAAGATTAAACTTTGAATAAGTGAGACTTTACTGGTTGTGTGTATTGTCTTACCCTATTGTCTTACCCTATTGCCTTACCCTATTGCCTTACCCTGTTGCCTTACCCTGTTGCCTTACCCTGTTGCCTTACCCTGTTGCCTTACCCTCCACTGAATGAAATCAGCGAAAGCTGGGCACACAAACAGGCAGGAACCAAGGACTCTGAAGGGTGACCGATGGAGTTCACAACATTGCGCTGGGTTACAATAGCGATTGGGTCAGCGAAACCGTAAAGCGAGGACACAATTTGTAGAGCATCACACAGTGAAGTAAGGGAGAGGTCAGGAAAAAAAAAACGTCTTTACACAGAGGTTGGTTCAGAACGTGGAACCGTCTGCCAAAATGTTTTGTGAAGCAGAGACTATATGGGATTTTAAAAGGGAATCTGATAGTTGCTTGAAAGGGAGGACTGTTAAAGAGTTCAGGAAGAGGAGGAGGTGGTGGTGACCCATGTGGAAAATCACCAGTGTCTGCGTGACAGGACCGGCTTCATTTAATGTCAACGCTTCTGGTTCTACAGGTTGCTGATCACCACAGGTGAATAAGAAAATGCATTAAGGTTTTAACTGGTCCCTGTTGTTTAAATTTTGCAACAAAACATTTTTAGGAAGCAAATTAAATTGTACTGATTTTTGAGCTTCCCACAAATTGCAATAAGAGACACTCAATTGGAATGTAAGCTGCCATCATAAGGCATCATAATAGATGGTGCAAATATTTTGTTGAGCAACAATTTATGTCCCTCTGTGCCCCTCCTAATTAACCCACCGAACAGATTTGCACAAAAAAATTGCATTAAAATTATTAATTGATATTATTACTACGTGAGAAAAAGGGCTGGATTTTCGTGGAGTTATGGAAATTCCACAGACCTTTAAAATTGGTGGACTGCACCGGATGCTTAATTCCTGCCCCCATTTCAGACAGATCCCATTTTCGCCCATAGAGGAAAGGGGGCGGGTCATAACTCACATGAAGGGAACCCCGAACTCAGTGAGGCCATTTGAATTCAGTGCGGAGTTCAAACAGATCCCATTTTCACCTGCAGTGTGGGAGTTACAAATTTTTAAGTGTAGTCATAAATACTCCTTGGGGGCAGAGAAGGTCTGTAGAACTGTCAAGTTGGGAAGTTATTTAAATCCCCAGTTTTTTAAAAGTTAAAAATAAACAGCCTGCTTGTATCAGTGAGGTGTAAAAAAATCTGGTTTAGAAAGTACAATAGCTGTTTATTGACAATGCCCCAAGCTTCCTTGCTTTCCACAACCTATCATTATTTCCGTAGGGGATCCCAAGTTCACAGTTTGATTGACAGCTCAAAGAAGTTAGTCAAGGATTAGCTGTAGCTGTCTTTGAAGTGGGGTTATGAACATAAATCTGTTTGTTTTCATAAGGAATTAAGTACTTGAGGGGATTAAATGCTTTGAATGGGATTTTATGAATGGAAGTGCTTTTTAATATTATGAGGCTAGAATATATATTTAGAACTCTATCTTATTCTATTTCAACATAACTCCTGAGGTCTGCCCCTGGTGGATACTGGATGAGCTGGCACGGACGATGTAAGGGCAATGGACACAGAGTGAGTTTGGCAAGAGGGCCAAAAGGGGGCAGAGGGTTGAGTGGGGGCATTAATTTGGCATGGAGGGTATGGGGGCCACTGGTGGTAGGTGGGAGGCATGGGTTGGCATGGAAGGTTTAAGGGGTCATTGGGGGTGGGTGGAGGCATGGACTGGCATGAGTTAACATGAGACTGTGGCATGGGAGTGGGTAGTGTGTGAGGGGTGGGGGTTAGAGGGCCTAATATTTAACAAAGCAACTGGGACAAAGTCCCAAAGGACCGAGGCAGGCCTTTTAAACAGCCCACCTCGGCACTCGTGAGCCCTTGTGGCTACCTTAGGTCTGTATCTGGAAGGGGGCGGCAGGGCCAACTCCATCCCTCACCTCTCCCCCTGAGCGATGATCCTGCCATTCAGGCGAGTTTCTCCTGAGGCAGGCGCAGTGAGCAGAGGGATTGCCCGGCTCCTGTTCCCAAGTCAGGAGCAAAAATCCAGGCAAAGGAATTTATCACAAAAAAAAAGCAGCACCTGGCCTAGCATCTGAGAGTCCTGCAAGTTTAAATGACTTTAAAGAAAAATTACAGCTATACAGCTAGTTACATTGGTGTGCAGTGGTCAGTTTATTTTTTATTTAAATAGTACACGGGATGTGGGCCAGCATTTATTGCCCTAATTACCCTTGAGAAGGTGGTGGTGAGCTGCCTTCTTGAACCGCTGCAGTCTATGTGGTGTAGGTACACCCACAGTGCTGTCAGGAAGGATTTTGACCCAATAACAGTGAAGGAACGGCGATATATTTCCAAGTCAGGATGGTGTGCTGCTTGGAGGGTAACTTCCGGGTGGTGGTGTTCCCATGTATCTGCTGCCCTTGTCTTTCCAAGTGGTAGAGATTGCTGGTTTGTGCTGTCTGAGCAGCCTTATTGAGTTCCTGCAGTGCATCTTGTAGGTGGTACACACACTGCTGCCACTGGTGGAGGGAGTGAATGTTTGTGGAGGGAGTGCCAATCAAGTGGGACTGCTTTGTCCTGGATGGTGTCAAGCTTCTTGACCAGCTGGAGCTGCAACTCATCCAGGCATGTGAATTAGTAAATTAGAAGAAATTTTAAATCTTTTTAAAGCTGCCTGTTAGTCTCATTGCATCTAAATAAAGCCAGTCAATATAAGAGCCTCATCGAAAACCTGCAAATGGGTGGGAGGGATAGTGGAAGGCTGTATTTGTTGTTGCCAGAGGGAGCACACTCCTCGCCAGTGTGCCAATTCAATCTGGTGTGTGGTCAGCCTTATAGGTGGGGCCCACTTCCAAAGCCAATGCAAAAGATCACACAAACCTCAAACTGCGCTGGGTAACTGCAGCTTCCAGGTTTAGCGCTGTTTTGGTCAATTTTGAGTGAATTTCCTGCACTGAAGCCAAGCTGAGATGCCAGACCCTGGGATGTTTTGGTGTGAAGTGTCAGGGGAGTATTTATTTGTGACTTAGTTCCTTTGACAGTGTTAATTAACGGGCTGGAACCTTATAAAGGAAACAGATTCTATTTCCTGTCGCAAAACATTTGAAAGGACAGCATCTAACTCATTAAAAGCAACTTATGCATCATGCAAATGTAACCAGCACCATATGCTATATCCCAGCACATTCCACTCATTTCTCGCCTGTCCCCAGCCACAATCAGAAGTGCATTAGCAGCATTTTAACTAACCTACCTTTCTTCTTTTTTAACGCTATCGAGTTGCTCTGTTTGTCTTTCATCTCATCTTGCATGGCCTCAAGCAAGTTAAGCTTCGAGGGCCTAATTGGATATTCCCACAGAATTTTTACTCCTTCAAAGAAATTTTAATTAAAACACAAACACACAAAGTACCAACGTCAGTTGATTCAGGCACTGCAGATCCCACCAGCGCCATAATTATTGATCCTGGACACGGGGTCACGAGGGGAGAAAGAAAAAGAGACATACGACAAGAGGAAAAATATAAAACAAACCACTAATGGCCAGGGAGGAATGAATGAGACAAAAGGAGATTAATTTGTATCAAGCAACTTCCTTTCTCCCTTGTCTGTTGTTCTACTCATATTTTCGATCTCTCCCCAGCCCCCAAAGTCACAGAATCAAAGAATTAGAAGTTCTGAGGAACAAAGGGACCTTGGCGTGTGTGTCCATAGATCTCTGAAGGCAGAGGGGCATGTTAGTGGGGTGGTGAAAAAGGCATATGGGACACTTGCCTTTATCAATCGAGGCATAGATTACAAAAGTAGGGAGGTCATGTTGGAGTTGTATAGAACCTTGGTGAGGCCACAGCTGGAGTACTATGCGCAGTTCTGGTCGCCACATTATAGGAAGGATGTGATTATACTGGAGGGGGTGCAGAGGAGATTCACCAGGATGTTGCCTGGGATGAAACATTTAAGTTATGAAGAGAGGTTGGATAGACTTGGGTTGTTTTTGTTGGAGCAGAGAAGGCTGAGGGGCGACCTGATCGAGGTGTACAAGATTATGAGGGGCATGGACAGGGTGGATAGGGAGAAGCTGTTCCCCTTAGTTGAAGGGTCAGTCACAAGGGGGCATAAGTTTAAGGTGAGGGGCAGGAGGTTTAGGGGGGATGTAGGAAGACCTTTTTTACCCAGAGGGTGGTGACGGTCTGGAATGCGCTGCCTGGGAGGGTGGTGGAGGCGGGTTGCCTCACATCCTTTAAAAAGTACCTGGATGAGCACTTGGCACATCATAACATTCAAGGCTATGGGCCAAGTGCTGGTAAATGGGATTAGGTAGGTAGGTCAGGTGTTTCTCACATGTCGGTGCAGACTCGATGGGCCTCTTCTGCACTGTATGATTCTGTGATTGTTATGATGCAAAAAGAGGCCATTTGGCCCATCATGTGTACCCTAGCTCTCTGAATGAACAACTCACCTAGGTCCATTCTCCTGCCTTCTTCCCATATCCCTGTGCATTCTCTCTTTTCAGATAAGTCTAATTCCCTTTTGAATGCTTCAGTTGAACCTGCCCCCACCACACACTCCGGCAGAGCATTCCAGACCTTAGCCACTCGCTGCAAGAAAAAGTTTCTCCTCATGTCACTATTTTTCTTTTACTAATTATTTTAACTCTGTGCTCTCTTGTTCTCAATCCAATCACGAGTGGGAACAGTTTCTCCTTCATGATTTTGAATACCTCCACCAAATCTCCTCTCAGTCTTCTTTACTCTAAGCAAACAGTCGTGAGCCTTTTTTGTCCTCCCTCCGATGCCTTCACATCCTTCCTAAAGTGTGATGCCCAGAACTGGATACAATACTCTAGCTGAGGCTGAACTATTGGCTTGTACAAATTCAACACAGCCTCCTTGCTCTTGTACTCTATGCCACTATTAACAAAACTCAGGCTACGGTATGCTTTATTGTCTGCCCCTTAACCTGTCCTGCCACCTTCAATGACTTATGCACACATACACCCAGCTCCCTCTGCTCCTGCACATCCTTTAGAGCTGAACCCCTTATTTTATACCGTCTCTCCATGCTCTTTCTTCCAAAATTAATCATATCACATCTCTCTGCATTGAACTTCATCACCATCTCTCCACCCTCTCTACCAACTTGTCTACATCCTTTTGAAGTTCTGCACTATCCTCTTCATAGTTCACAATGCTTCTGAGTTTTGAAGTGCACCATCAATGTTGCACTAACAGAGCGATGTCGCTTCTAACACGTCCAGCTAAAGGGGTAAGGAGCTAAACTGAGGGCATATCATTAGCTGAAAGGAGATTAATGCAAGCTGCTTATTTCCAGGAGTGTAACCGATTTGCTTCCCTTTGTCTCTTTTTAGCTACCATGGACTTGACTTGCCTCCTGGTTAAATCTAGTGGGGATGAGAAGGATCATGTGACAACTTCAGCCACATGGTTCAAACAGCCATAACCTCCTCACTAAATTTGGTGCAAAGTCATTGGGGGATTTATCCAGGCTACTTGAATGACAAAAGTCATGAGGTAGAGGCAGAAACAGGGCACCATGCAAACTTCACTCTCAAGATACAACAGATGGCCAAGAATGACGTCCTACAGTCATTCAAAGCAGATGTGTCAAAGTTAGAACAGTCAATGGATACCAATTCCCCATTCAAGCCCCCGCCCTCACACAATGCTCCAAAAATGTCTACAATTGTACACAAAATTACAAAACTTTCTGGGTCATTATCCTTTACCGGAGATTCCAAGTGAATATCTGACCAGGCAGCTCTAGAGCGAATGAAGAACTGAACTGAGGAAGACAGACTCAGCCTGAATACATGAACTGCAACTGCGCTGTCACACCCAAATGTATGCAATTTGTAAGCCCCAATTTCAGTGAAATATTGCGACTCATACAAGCGCTTATGTTGCAATGATTCAATCTCAAATTAAGATAAAACTAGATTTCCGTTTAAAAGGGGAAAGAGCATTTTGTGCCTCATTACTAGAATGGTGGCCAGCAACTGACTCACCACAAACAAACGTAACACAGATTGCCATCTTTCATTTCACATTGGAATCTTAATCTTCAAAAGAAAGGCTTGTATTAGTACAATGACATGACCACAAGGTGTCCTAAAATGCTTTACAACAATGATGTACATTTGCAGCATAGTCATTGTTTTAATAGAATAAATGCAGAAGCAGATTTGTGCACAGAGAGCTTTGATGTGCCCCCGAGGGGGCAGATGAGGTCTCAGTTTCATCCAAAAGATTGCAGCTCTAACAGTGTAGCACTCCCTCAGCACTGCACTGGAGCACCAGCCCTACTTATGTCCTCAAATGCTGGAGTGAGACTTGAGCCCACAACCTTCAGAGGTGAAAATACTAACCACGGACTCACACCTGGCACCAAAAGAGGATTTTTGGAGAATAATCCAAGTTTATGAACAGAAATTGATGTAAAGCCATGATGGATCGTTTAATATATGAAGGCAACACTAAAAGTAAAATGGCAGAAACAGCAATTCCACTTTGAAAATTGATCCAAAGAACCATTAGACACGGTCACTCACCCAATGACTGAAATCACTTAAGGTTTTACAGGTCAGCAGTAGAGATTAGAACAAAGTGTAATCGATAAGAGAATAGTGACCACTTTAAGCTGCAGATCAGCAACAAGTTAGAGGCAGCTGTCGGGCAGGCAATGTTTCTCTTTAGGGAGATGTTGATTTGACTACAGTGATCATTCAGTACGGTAAAAGCAGTGAAGCTTGCACAAATCAAATCCGACTCGAAACACAATTATGATTGAGGCAGAATCCAGTTCTCCATCATGATCAGAATTCTTAAGCTAATAACATTAAGCAGGGAAGATAATCCCTGTTGATTCTCTCTTAAATACCAAAATCATGACCAAGATGAAGACATGATCATCTGACTGGCCTCTTCATGGATTATCCTGATGAAGCTCTAATCTTTTGCCCTGTTTTTCACCCCTACATGTTCCATTCAATGCTGTCCAATGAAGCATGTCTCACTTCTGCTGGTATGTAATGAATGTGTGATGTACTGTATAAAGTAGAGGAGGATCAGGTTGTAAACACTTTGAAACTTTAATTGGTTTCAGTTCCGCAGAACAAAATGACAAGTGAAAGACCCAGAGACTGACTGACCCGCTCCTTCAGTGTTCCACAACAACCTGGCTTTTAAATAGAACTGCACTGAGAATGCAGAATCCAAGTAACATACAATCACAACTGCACAACCTGGTGTCAATTATACCTACGAAGGCTGGAAAATGAAAGGAGCAAGATTAACTGCTTGATCAAGCCTGCTGCACTCTCGTGGTGGTCAAAGCATCATGACTGACCACCTCTTCCCTCTCCCCCTGTAACAACCATGTAATCTTCAGGGAGGGACAAGCTCTAGGGTCAATCTTATCAGTGGACTGACACATCTTAACACTATTTACACCTGGGGTGGGTGAGGTACCTCAGGCAAGCTGGGTAGTTCACGGTTCTGCTGAAGGGTCATGAGGACTCGAAACGTCAACTCTTTTCTTCTCCGCAGAGGCTGCCAGACCTGCTGAGTTTTTCCAGGTAATTCTGTTTTTGTTTTGGATTTCCAGCATCCGCAGTTTTTTGTTTTTATCACTGTTTACGAAGTAGCTGAGATTTTCAGTCACCTGTACTAATTAAGTGGAGACACATCAAATATTATCTCTGAAAACAAGGAGAACTTTGATTGAGAATCAACAATCGGAGAACGAAATGAGCTGTAATTGTAAAGAGCACAAGACATTGTATACTACCAGGCCCAATTTATTCCCCACTGTAAGGCCAGCATTTGTTACCCATCCCTAACTTCCCTTTCAGAGCATAGTTAAGAGTCAACCACGTACCTGTGGGTCTGGAGTCAATGTAAGGCAGACCAGGTAAGCATGGCAGATTTCCTTCCCTAAAGGACACTATTGAACCCCATGGGTTTTTACAACAATCGATGATAGTTTCATGGTTACCATCACTGAGGCTAGCTAGATCTATTAACTGAATTTAAATTCCACCAGCTGCCATGGTGGGATTTGAACCACTGTCCCCAGGGCATTAGGTTGGGTGCCTGGGTTACTAGCCCAGTGACATTACCACTACACCACCATCTCCCCATGAGCTCTTGGAACAAAAGGCTGGAGATTTGCACCGTGAGTTAATTTCACTACACAGCTAAAGGTTTATATATTGACGACACAGACTCTAAATTATCGAGCTGTCCAATTAGTTTGATATCAATTAAATTCAAAAAGTCACTTTAATAGCATTTGGATTATTCAAACCTACAGCAATGATGCCAGGGTAAAACTGAAGCCCATCATTACCACAATAAATTCCTATCAGAAGCAAATGTTGCTAGAAGACGACTCAAAATTTCCTATCAATTATCACGGCTGTTTTGTTTCCAATATTTCATTGTTTTTTCTGTGATTGTGTGCGGTTGTGACTCCCACCAATTGTATGCATGAAGAACTTGCCCTTATTAATTTTCCATTCAAATGTGCTTTTTGAGGAGGGGAGAAAAGTGTTGCTTTAGGTAGAGTGGGTAGGAAGGACCCAGTACTCTTAGAAGAGAGGTCAATAACCGAGGAGATGGATTTAGAGTGAATGATAGAAGGATTAGAGGGGAGTTGAGAACTCACTGGATGAAATGATGGTGTTGACAGAAACTTTTATTGCATTAAAAAAAACACAAAACAAAATTAATTCTTCCATGGGATGTGGGCATTGCTGGCAAGCCCAACATTTATTGCCCATCCCTAGATGACCTTGAACTGAGTGGCTTGCTAGGACATTGCGGAGACCAGCTAAGATTCAATCACATTGCCATGGGGTCTGGAATCACATGTAGGCCAGAGCAGGTAAGAATGGCAGATTTCCTTCCCTAAAGGGCATTAGTGACCCAGATGGGTTTTTACAATAATTGATAATAGTTTCATGGTTACTATTGGTTTATTAATTGAATTCAAATTCCACCAGCTGTCATGGTAAGGTTTGAATCCATGTCCACAGAGCATTAGCCTAGGCCTCTAGATTACCAGTGACATTAACACTATGCCACCGCCTTGCCTATTGGATCTCCAAATGAAGTGCAAGACAATGGATTAAGAGCTTCAAAATGGGTTTAGGCTGAATAGTTCTTTTTCAGTCAGTACAGAGATGAAGGGCCAAATGGCCTTATTCTCTGCTGTAAATTTCTATGATTCTAATGTTGATTTGGTGCCAAAGCAATGAACAAATGTTTCATCAGGTTTCAGAAGATGTGGCTTCACAGTGTTCTTTTTAAATAAGCAAAACAGAATTTAAAGATCTCTCTGATGTTTTGCATCTGTGCTTGGGATGCGAATGTCACTGGCAAGGTGGGCATTTAGCTCCCATCCCTAATTGCCCGTGAGCAGGTGGTGGCGAGCTGTCCACACTGAATAGTTTGCTAGGCCATTTCAGAGGGCAATTAAGAGACAACCACATTACTGTAGAGCTGGAGTCACATGTACGCCAGATCTGTAAGGATGGCCGATTTCCTTCCCTAGAGGTGATCAGTGAACCAGATGGGTTTTTATGACAACCTTTTATTATTTAATTGAATTTAAACTCCCCCTGCTCCATGATGGGATTTGAACTCAGAACTCCAGAGCATTTGGTTTTAAATCCAGACCCAAAACCCCGAGAAGTTTGTACGATAGGAGGAGGCCATTTGGCCCATCATACCCGAGATGGTTCTTTACTCTGGAAGGGTGACTGAACTCATGCCCATAAGAGGTGAGCGGACCAGCAGTTAAGCCGTTGGCTCAGTTTGTCCACATTATAATTTCTGTGGGAAGCGACTGTAAACTTGAGAGGAATTTGACACAGGAAAAGAAAATGTAGGTTCCTTGAGATTGAAGACCTAACAGCTTCACACAGAATAGAAGGGACCTCGAAAGACACGGAGACAGGGTCCGCCCTGATTGAACCCTGTGCCAGCGAAGAGAGTGGAGCTGGAGGGTGGACCAATGGGGGACGCGTATCGGGGGTGGGGGCTCAGGTTGCTCCATGTGGGAAGTTAAGCGATGAAACTCTCTCAGCAAACCCAACTGGCAACCATAGGGACAAGTCACCAACACATCCAATCTGCACCTCCCAACAGCATCAGAAATGTTTATATTAGTGTTGATGGCAAAGTTTAGTAGAAATGCATTTCCATCTGGAATCTCTTGGTCAGGCATCCTGATGGGACACAGAAAATAAATTCACAGCACCATTCTGCCCCTCCCTAACGTTTCCACAATATACTTTCCAAAACTATGCAAAGAATTTTATCAAAAATAAATGGTAAGAGAATGGGCGCACAGCTTTACACAGAATAAGTCAATGACACTGCTCTTTATGCAGTGTTATACTTCTCTGTCCTTTCCCATGATTAAACCATCAGGGTTCCATTACAAAATTCCATATTTTCAATCATTTGTTGCCTTATATGGCCACTCTTGCTTGTTGCCATGGCATTGAATTTTTTTCTAAATTTCTTCATTCATGGGGTGTGTGTATTGCTGACAAGGCCGGCATTTATTACCCATCCATAATTGTCCTCGAGAAGGTGATGGTGAGCCTCCTTTCTTTAACCACTGCAGTCCATGGGTTGAAGGTGCACAGACAGTGCTGCTGTGGAGGGAGTTCCAGGGTTTTAACTCCACAACAATGAAAGGACCACAATATATTTCCAAGTCAGGATGATGTGTGACTTGGAGGGGAACTTGGAGCTGGTGGCATTCTCAAATGCCTGCTGCCCTTGTTCTGCTAGGCAGGGCAGCTGAAGGCTTTGGGAGCGTAGTTGAAGAAGTCTTGTCAAATTGCCTCAACACATCTTGTCCTTGATTCACTCACATTAAAGGATAACTTCACAGGGAACAGAGATGTTTGTTGTCCTGCCACAAAGGAGTGGGCCTCAGTTTTTTTTCATCCCTCTTAGTCCTATCCCTCCAAAACTAAGAATGCTTGACAGGCACCAAGCCTTTTTAGTCGCTTCATAATTAAGTTGCTAAGGAAAGCATTTGATTGAATCGTCCTTTCAATTCTTCTGAAAATAAATTGCAAACATTCTTTATATGACCACTCCAAGAAAAGCTTAGAAAGAAAATTATCAAATTTTTCACTTTTGCTTTGACACTAATGCTGCACCTGTAGCCTTCACATAGAAGCTGACTCCAAACAGAAAGCACAAAGTCACTAATTCCTCGCTGGTAGAACTGATCAAATCGGAACACTTGAAAAGATTTATGGCTCAGAACCAAAACTGATTCTTCAGGAAACATGAAGCTGTGAAAACTTTCGCTGGCATGTCAGTGCAACATGCTATCCACATGCACAGGGAGGAGAGTTGATAACACCTGTTTGGTCTCAATGTGAGTGAGCTGCAGCTTGGCAAGGGAGAGGCAGAAAAGAGGAATGGTGAGATTCAGGAAAAGTAGAAAGTGAACAAGAGGCGGCACAGGTTCACTTTGACACTTTAGTGTCATAAGTGGCTCAGTGAGTCTGATATGAGTAATAGGAGCAGCAGACCATGCAACCATTCAACACGATCAGAGCTGATTTCCTGCCTCAACTCCACTTTCCCACCCGTTCCCCACTTCCCTTGATTCCCTCAGAGACCAAAAGCCTGTCTGCCCCAGCCTTAAATAGAATCGACAACGGAGCATCCACAACCCTCTGGGGTAGATAGTTCCAAAGATTCACAACCCTTTCAATGAAGAAATTTCTCCTCATCTCAGTCCTAATTGATCAGCCCTTTATCCTGAGACTTTTCAACTGTGCTCTTGATTACCAGCCAGTGGAAACAACCCCTGTGTCTACCCTATCAAGCCCCTTCAGAGTCTCCTATGTTTCAATGAGATCACCTCTCATTATGTAGAGATCCTCAGGCACCATTTAGTAGGAGAGCAGAGGTGCTATCCAGTGTCCTAACCATTATTTATCCCACAGTAAGTGCAAGAAGAAAAAAAAGAATATCTGGCCTTTTAACACCTTATTTGAGGGAACTTATGGCATGGGAGTACATTTCAAAAGTAGTTTACTGGCTGTGATCTCAGATGGGTGTTCAGATATATTGAGGGCATAGAAAGCACAACTGCAAATTCCTTCTTTGTTTAAATCTGGTCTATGGAGTTTCTGCTGGAGTTTCTGCATTAAACAGCAACCAACTGAAAATTAAAATAGGGAAAATGCTGCAACTTATGTAGCAAGTCTGTCAGTGTCTATAAATAGAAGGAATATGTTCATGTTTCATCTGATGCAAGGATCTGCATTAACAGCCCGATTCTCTTTCCAGGTGCTGACGAGCTTGCTGTGTGCTTCTAGCACTTACAACGTTTTAAACCGCAGCTTTTGTGATATTTGTCTCATAGTACGAACACTGCCATCGTTTCGTGACAGGTTGAAATGCAACATCTGTCGAAGGCAAATAAAGCACAATGATTCCTGTTTCCCTATATTTAGCAAGGAATTCTTCATTAGAATGGAAGTGGTGGAGTCAGTGTTATATCCAAAAGTGGCAATTACTTGTTTGGGAAAGGCAGCACTTTGTATGAGTGACATGGTTAAGTGATTTCAAGTGAGCCTATGTATATTTAAATTGGAGCACTGCGCTGTTGAGGTTCAGGGTTGATGGGTTTAAGAGGAAGAGATGCTGAGGTACTTTTACAAACGATTGGCCAATAAAGAAAGACCAATTTTAAGCACAGGCTTGTTGGAACTATCCTTGTATATAATCATATTTTGTAGATAACCACTATCTTCCCTCTAAGGTTTATTTTTCTCTGCGCTTAAAGCACTATGTAAATACCTATTGTTGGCGATATTAAGTACTTAATTAACTTTTCCTCCCCAGTGTTATCTTCTCCAACATCTACTCAACACCAGCTGAGACTCAGGGTAGCTATAGGCATCCTACTGCTATGTTTATCCCAGAAGCTGCTCGCAATCCCCACAGCACTCTGCCAGAGCAACGCTTCCAACAGTGTAGAACGGAACAGAAATGGGACAGTCAAACTACGGTCTACTTGAGTCTCCACCCGTTCTTTCTCATTTAACTTTATAAACATAACCGTCTAGTCCCTTCTCCCTCATGTGTTTGTGTAGCTTCCCTTTAAATGCATCTATAACATTTGCCTCAACCAACAATGACGGAGGGGAGAGCAACGGTTGGTGACCTGGCTGGGATCTAATATATATAACTTGGTACAGGAAAACACGGTGCAGGTTTATGCTCCAGGTACATCCATTAGCTTCTGCATCATTATACTTAAATACCCCGATTACAGAGAAAAAAACAAAAAAACTGCGGATGCTGGAAATCCAAAACAAGAACAAAAACAGAATTACCTGGAAAAACTCAGCAGGTCTGGCAGCATCGGCGGAGAAGAAAAGAGTTGACGTTTCGAGTCCTCATGACCCTTCGACAGAACTTGAGTTCGAGTCCAAGAAAGAGTTGAAATATAAGCTGGTTTAAGGTGTGTGTGGGGGGCAGAGAGAGAGAGAGAGAGAGAGAGAGAGAGAGGTGGGGGGGTGTGGTTGTAGGGACAAACAAGCAGTGATAGAAGCAGATCATCAAAAGATGTCAACAACAACAGTACAAAAGAACACATAGGTGTTAAAGTTAAAGTTGGTGATATTATCTAAACGAATGTGCTATTTAAGAATGGATGGTAGGGCACTCAAGGTATAGCTCTAGTGGGGGTGTTTTTTTTTTAAATAATGGAAATAGGTGGGAAAAGGAAAATCTTTATAATTTATTGGAAAAAAAAGAAAGGGGGAAACAGAAAGGGGGTGGGGATGGGGGAGGGAGCTCACGACCTAAAGTTGTTGAATTCAATATCCAGTCCGGAAGGCTGTAACGTGCCTAGTCGGAAGATGAGGTGTTGTTCCTCCAGTTTGCGTTGGGCTTCACTGGAACAATGCAGCAAGCCAAGGACAGACATGTGGGCAAGAGAGCAGGGTGGAGTGTTAAAATGGCAAGCGACAGGGAGGTTTGGGTCATTCTTGCGGACAGACCGCAGGTGTTCTGCAAAGCGGTCGCCCAGTTTACGTTTGGTCTCTCCAATGTAGAGGAGACCACATTGGGAGCAACGAATGCAGTAGACTAAGTTGGGGGAAATGCAAGTGAAATGCTGCTTCACTTGAAAGGAGTGTTTGGGTCCTTGGACGGTGAGGAGAGAGGAAGTCCGTTCTTGGACTCGAACTCAAGTTCTGTCGAAGGGTCATGAGGACTCGAAACGTCAACTCTTTTCTTCTCCGCCGATGCTGCCAGACCTGCTGAGTTTTTCCAGGTAATTCTGTTTTTGTTCTTGTTTCCGATTACAGAGAATATGATTGTATGGTAATATGATTCAGATCTTGAAGTTGCTTAAGTAAGTAGTTAAAAGGAAGGATAACGTTTGAACTAAATCTCCATGAAATGATGTCGGAGACAAGGGTTTTGGAGATAACAGAGCAGCAAACCTGGGAATAAAGGCTAAGTTATTGAAGGTGGAACGACTCCCTTTGTAAGAGATGGGCAGCTTTCTGTTACCAAAGCAAATAAACAGAACTCAATAAAAAGATAAGGATAATGAACTTTTCTAAGTAACAGTGTTAAGGGTCACCACTGTTGGTATGAGGCGCTACCACTTACAACTGCCACAATAAAACAACAAAAAAAACAAAACAAAAACAGAATTACCTGGAAAAACTCAGCAGGTCTGGCAGCATCGGCGGAGAAGAAAAGAGTTGATGTTTCGAGTCCTCATGACCCTGTCGAAGGGTCATGAGGACTCGAAATGTCAACTCTTTTCTTCTCCACCGATGCTGCCAGACCTGCTGAGTTTTTCCAGGTAATTCTGTTTTTGTTTTGTTTTGGATTTCCAGCATCCGCAGTTTTTTTGTTTTTACAATAAAACAACAGCAGCTTGCACTGACATAGCACCTTAAAAAGTGTCCGCACACACTTCACAATGGAGAGTGATTGGGTAATGGATGTTGAACAAGAATAGCCCTTGATTAGTCAAAACAATGGTTCTCAAGCACATTTTTAAGGGAAAGGAGACGACGTAGACTGATTCAGGCAATGAAACCCACAGGGAATGACTTGAGTATGGCTCAGTTGAGACCCTACCAACAATGATAGGGGGAGGGCAAGGGTGAGGCTGCACAAAAGGCCTAATGTTGAAGGGCTAAGGTTGCAAGACAGAGGTAATTAGTGTTAAGGGTTTAGTATTGGATCCTGCCGTCCCATTGATGCCTTTTTTGCAGTGCTGCTAAAGATACTACGAACAGCATGAAACCCTACAGCCAGGATGTAAGTGGGGTTCACTTCAGTGCCTTTTTCATCTTCTACTTTAATTGTCTTTAGAAATATTGATTTACTTTTCAGAGAGTAACCCCTCTCCACAAATACTGCCTGACCTGCTGAGTTTTTCCAATCTCTAGCCTGGTATCTTCACTTACCACACATTCTTACAAGTGTATTGAAACAGAGAAGTTGTTGGGCAGCTTTGGACTTTGTGAATTTGAACTTTGAGAAACTGGACTTTTAAAAAAAGTCAGAATAAACATGAGTTTTTATAAAACCAATTCTTGGGCATAATGCCAGTGTTTAAGACTGTGCTTTACATCCTGAATTAACTAATACACCCTGTGCTTCGGACAACCAAAGAAATGAGCTCTTTACATTGAGTGACCCATTTTGTTTTTGCAGCTCAATACAGTGCAAAGCTTCAGTTCACTCATGTTTAATAAGTTTATTATTACTTCAAGGTACGACACTCTCACCTCAACCTTTCCAGGGCCAAGGTGAACCTGCAGTCAGTACAAAGCAGATCAGCAGCTTCACAGGCCAAGTTAGCCTCTAGCAAAGAGCACTGTTACAGTAACCCAAAGCACGAATCTACAGTTTACTTTTATGTAATTATTTAATTTTACTAACTATGGACTTTAAAAGAAAACGTATATGGGGGCAGTGGTGTAGTGGCTATGGCAATGGATTAGCAACCCAAGTGTCACGAGGTCAAACCCCATCACAGAAAGCTGTGAAATTGAATTTGGTGAATCTGGATATTAAAGTCCTTTGAAGTTGTGCCTCCCCATCTCCCTAACCTCTCGTGCCACCCGCCAACTGAAAGATCGCGAGAGTGCGCGATTTCACTCCCGTTTGTGTCAGCCAGAGGACAAAAAATTCTGCCCGATAAATAACATCAGACCAAGCATTGTACAAAAATGAGAGAATATACGCCCTTTGAATGAAAAGTGAATTTCTTTGCCCACCATGATTTAATTATTGCCGTCAGGATATACCACATTTTACCAGAAGCCTATTGCTTTAGCTTGTCCCTAGGTAAAACGCCCCAGGAGATGCATCAGTATTATGAAGAAAAATGCTACAAACATGGAGCAGGAGTAGGCCACTCGGCCCCTCAAGCCTGCTCTGCCATTCAATGAACATGGCTGATCTGATTGTTACCTCCTGCCTACTCCTGATAACCTTTCACTCCCTTGTTATCCAAGGATCTATCTAGCTCTGCCTTAAAAATATTCAAAGACTCTGCTTCCACTTCCTTTTGAGGAAGAGAGTCCCAAAGGCTCACAACCCTCCGAGAGAAGAAAATTTCTCCTCATCTCTGTTTTAAATGAGCGACCCCTTACTTTTAAACCATGACCCCTAGTTCCAGATTCTCCCACAAGGGGAGACATTCTCTCCACATCTGGTATATCTGACGAGTTTTAAACAGCAAGTTAACATCAAGGCTGTGCTAGTTTCTGCAACTGCACAAGCTCTACTGTTAAGGCGTTCAATTAAGTTGCTGCTTTTAGTTAAGCTGACAGTAATCAGTCTGTTCCATAGTTGTCAGTGTATAAGACACTCGAGGCCTCGAAAAATCCATCCAAAAACAGGGGCTTGACCTGAACCACCAGCATGGGTGTGAGCAATCACCATCTTTGTCGCTCACCACGTGGGGTCTGCTTGGTGTGGGTGCATCTTAAACTCCCCTGTGTCTGCACAATACAACCTTATCACCTGCTGGATCCCTTCCACCCAGTTATAAGGGAAGTAAAAAAAAATTGAGGCTGACTTCTAATGCGAGTGCAGCATGCTATGGCTGAGAAGGGGAATTGATTTACATACCAAGCATGATTTCTGGGGCCAAGAAACATGGGGTTGTGTTACATGCCAGGTCAACTTATATGCCACAATCTATGGCATTTACTCAGCTTGTAATAATGAAAATGTATAATTATAGCATTTTGCATCAAGCACTCAAAAGATGTTGGGAATTTCATTGGGGACAAAGCTTTCAATTGGTCCACTGCTCTCCATCACCCTTCTCTGGTGGATGGAACAGAAACCTCTAAGGTCACCAACATAGGAAGATGAACCAGTCACTACTACAAATGCTCCAATATTTGATGATGTTTCTAATCATACAACAAAGAATTCACTGCAAAGTGACGGTGCTAACACATGATGGGGTCCATCCTGACTGCCTATGACGGCAGATGAGCAACCAAGGCAGAATCTCCATCATCATCAATTTCCTGCACTTCTCTTTATTTGCTGCCTTCCCAGCATACGTTACTCTGGCTGCTGTGCCTGAATGACAAACATCTTTTGCAACAACAGTGCTGCTTACCTTCGTGTGGTTGGCATCATCCTTTGAAAAATATATCAAGGGGCATTGAGGGCTGTCTTGGGGGTGGGCAGGTAGGGTGCTCCATCAGACAGAGAAATTCAAATGCCAATGATCTACAATAAAGGTTTTGACTTCCTGACTTGAGATGTAAGCTGAGGTCTGACAAGGCAACCATTCTCTGGACTGGGGAGTTCCAAAGATTCACAACCTTTTGAGTGAAGAAATTTCTCTTCATTTCACTCCTAAAATTATTGATCCTCTTATCCTGTGACCATGACCCCTATTTCTGGACTCTCCAGCCTGGGGAAACAGTCTCTCGGTGTATTACTCTATCAAGTCCTCTAAGAATTTCATGATCAGGGATCACAAGGTTGGAGAGGAGAATTGGCAAATGCCAAAGGTAAAGACCACCTTTTGTTTGTCCTTATCCAATATGGCAGGCAGGTGGGTGTTGTACTTCCAGATGGAAACATGTGTACTTCCTGGGGTCTTCGTAGCCCAAGTGAAAGAAAAGGGTGCTGTGTGGATCAATTTTGAGACCAAAGTACCTTTATAACTCAACACCTGGCTAAATCATTGGCACTTTCACCCAAGTCAGAAGCTTGCGGGTTCAAGCGTCCACTCCATGGCTTCACCGCGTTGAACTAGACATTGCCAAAACTGCTGACCTTTGGGTGAAACATGAAACTACCTTTTCCAGGAGCTCAGTTGGAAATTCTAGATTATTTGAAAAGCAGAGAGTTCTCCAGAGCCCTGGCCAAGATTCCTTCCTCAAAAATAGTTCAACTATTAATCTATTTATAATGATTTTAAAAATGAGTTAACATAAAGTAAGAGTGTGAAGGTGGGTTTAAATACATCTGGCAGGAGTGGGTGAGAATGAAAACCAAGAGAGATGGGTCAGCACTCTGGAAGGAAGACTAAGTATGGAGAATAGAGAGGTAGTAAGTTCTAAGAGGTTAAGTGCCAAAAGATAGTAAAATAAAAATCAGCAAAGGAAAAAGCAAAAACTGGAGGTATAACTAAACCAGGGAATCAAAAGATGATTTTATTATGTACAATTTAAGACAACAATGGAGGAATAGAGGCAATGATTAAAGTGGAAATAATAGCATAACGGTAATTCATTATTCCTGGGTTTAAAAAGATACACTTAAAGGGAAAATAGGAAGAAGGATTAGTGTTGTTAGTCAGAGAAGCCATTTTTCTTTCTTTATTCTTTCATGGGATGAGGGTGTCATTGAAAAAACTAACATTGATTGCCCATCCCTAATTGCCCTTGAACTAAACATTTCAGAGGACAGTTAAGAGTCAGCCACACTGCGGTGGGTCTGGAGTCATGTGTAGGTCAGATCAGACATGGACAGCAGATTTCCTTCCCTATAGGACATTGGTGAAGCAGATAGGTCTTTACGACAATTGAGGATAGTTTAATAAAAACAAAAAAACTGCGGATGCTGGAAATCCAAAACAAAAACAGAATTACCTGGAAAAACTCAGCAGGTCTGGCAGCATCGGCGGAGAAGAAAAGAGTTGACGTTTCGAGTCCTCATGACCCTTCGACAGAACTTGAGTTCGAGTCCAGGAAAGAGCTGAAATATAAGCTGGTTTAAGGTGTGTGTGTGGGGGGCGGAGAGATAGAGAGACAGAGAGGTGGAGGGGGTTGGTGTGGTTGTAGCGACAAACAAGCAGTGATAGAAGCAGATCATCAAAAGATGTCAACAACAATAGTACAATAGAACACATAGGTGTTAAAGTTAAAGTTGGTGATATTATCTAAACGAATGTGCTAATTAAGAATGGATGGTAGGGCACTCAAGGTATAGCTCTAGTGGGTTTTTTTTTATATTTTATATAATGGAAATAGGTGGGAAAAGGAAAATCTTTATAATTTATTGGGAAAAAAAAAAGAAGGGGGTAACAGAAAGGGGGTGGGGATGGGGGAGGGGACTCACGACCTAAAGTTGTTGAATTCAATATTCAGTCCGGAAGGCTGTAAAGTCCCTAGTCGGAAGATGAGGTGTTGTTCCTCCAGTTTGCGTTGGGCTTCACTGGAACAATGCAGCAAGCCAAGGACAGACATGTGGGCAAGAGAGCAGGGTGGAGTGTTAAAATGGCAAGCGACAGGGAGGTTTGGGTCATTCTTGCGGACAGACCGCAGGTGTTCTGCAAAGCGGTCGCCCAGTTTACGTTTGGTCTCTCCAATGTAGAGGAGACCACATTGGGAGCAACGAATGCAGTAGACTAAGTTGGGGGAAATGCAAGTGAAATGCTGCTTCACTTGAAAGGAGTGTTTGGGTCCTTGGACGGTGAGGAGAGAGGAAGTGAAGGGGCAGGTGTTGCATCTTTTGCGTGGGCAAGGGGTTGTGCCATAGGAGGGGGTTGAGGAGTAGGGGGTGATGGAGGAGTGGACCAGGGTGTCCCGGAGGGAGCGATCCCTACGGAATGCCGATAAGGGGGGTGAAGGGAAGATGTGTTTGGTAGTGGCATCATGCTGGAGTTGGCGGAAATGGCGGAGGATGATCCTTTGAATGCGGAGGCTGGTGGGGTGATAAGTGAGGACAAGGGGGACCCTATCATGTTTCTGGGAGGGAGGAGAAGGAGTGAGGGCGGATGCGCGGGAGATGGGCCGGACACGGTTGAGGGCCCTGTCAACGACCGTGGGTGGAAAACCTCGGTTAAGGAAGAAGGAGGACATGTCAGAGGAACTGTTTTTGAATGTAGCATCATCGGAACAGATGCGACGGAGGCGAAGGAACTGAGAGAATGGGATGGAGTCCTTACAGGAAGTGGGGTGTGAGGAGCTGTAGTCGAGATAGCTGTGGGTGTCGGTGGGTTTGTAATGGATATTGGTGGACAGTCTATCACCAGAGATTGAGACAGAGAGGTCAAGGAAGGGAAGGGAAGTGTCAGAGATGGACCACGTGAAAATGATGGAGGGGTGGAGATTGGAAGCAAAATTAATAAATTTTTCCAAGTCCTGACGAGAGCATGAAGCAGCACCGAAATAATCATCGATGTACCGGAGAAAGAGTTGTGGAAGGGGGCCGGAGTAGGACTGCAACAAGGAATGTTCCACATACCCCATAAAGAGACAGGCATAGCTGGGGCCCATGCGGGTACCCATAGCCACACCTTTTATTTGGAGGAAGTGAGAGGAGTTGAAGGAGAAATTGTTCAGCGTGAGAACAAGTTCAGCCAGACGGAGGAGAGTAGTGGTGGATGGGGATTGTTCGGGCCTCTGTTCGAGGAAGAAGCTAAGGGCCCTCAGACCATCCTGGTGGGGGATGGAGGTGTAGAGGGATTGGACGTCCATGGTGAAGAGGAAGCGGTAGGGGCCAGGGAACTGGAAATTGTTGATGTGACGTAAGGTGTCAGAGGAATCACGGATGTAGGTGGGAAGGGACTGGACAAGGGGAGAGAGAAGGGAGTCAAGATAACGAGAAATGAGTTCTGTGGGGCAGGAGCAAGCTGAGACGATCGGTCTACCGGGGCAGTTCTGTTTGTGGATTTTGGGTAGGAGATAGAAGCGGGCCGTCCGAGGTTGGGCAACTATCAGGTTGGAAGCTGTGGGAGGGAGATCCCCAGAGGAGATGAGGTCAGTGACAGTCCTGGAAACAATGGCTTGATGTTCAGTGGTGGGGTCATGGTCCAGGGAGAGGTAGGAGGAAGTGTCTGCGAGTTGACGCTCAGCCTCCGCGTGGTAGAGGTCAGTGCGCCAGACAACAACAGCACCACCCTTGTCAGCGGGTTTGATGACAATGTCAGGGTTGGACCTGAGAGAATGGAGTGCAGTAAGTTCAGAGAGAGACAGGTTAGAATGGGTGAGAGGAGCAGAGAAATTGAGACGACTAATGTCGCGCCGACAGTTCTCAATGAAAAGATCGAGAGAAGGTAAGAATCCAGAGGGAGGGGTCCAGGTGGAGGGAGAATATTGAAGATGGGTAAAAGGATCCGTTGAACTGGGAGAGGACTCCTGCCCAAAGAAGTGAGCCCGGAGACGAAGACGGCGGAAGAAGAGTTCAGTATCATGCCGAGCCCGAAATTCATTGAGGTGAGGGCGTAAGGGTATGAAACTAAGTCCTTTGCTGAGCACTGAACGTTCAGCATCGGAGAGGGGAAGGTCAGGGGGTATAGTGAATACACGGCTGGGGTTGGGATTGGAAGATGGGGTGGGGACGGAGGGACAGGCAGGGGTGGAGGGTCCTAGATGGGTGCTGGTGTCGATGAGTTGTTGGAGCTTGCGTTCCTTAGCACTTGAGAGAAAGAGAAAAAGTTTCTTGTTGAGGCGTCGGATGAGCTGAAGAATAAAATGAAACTGGGGGCATGCGCAGCTTTGAAAAAGGGTACGGCGGTGCTGCTGGAGGGAGAGGGCGAGTGTGTTCATATGGCGGCGCATGGCACTGAGTGTGGATTTCAGAATGTGACGGGAACAGCAGTCCGAGAAACGTTTTATGTCCCGGAGATACCTGTAATCCTGGGTGGGTTCGAAACATGAGGGGTGGAATTTCAGTTGAAATCCATGTGGGGTAAGTCGGAGACGGAGACAGTCACTGAGAAAGGAGATATGGCTGTGAAAGCGGGTTTTAGTAAACACCTTGTCAAACACTAGGAGAGAAATGGAAAGCAATGAAGGTGAACAAGGCAACAGAGAAATCCGGAAATCTTGTCGCAGAGAGGAACAGAACTTCTTCAAGGAGGTAGGCATTTCTTGAAGAGCAGTGGCAGTCAATTAAACACAGAGATAAAAACAAAAAAACTGCGGATGCTGGAAATCCAAAACAAAAACAGAATTACCTGGAAAAACTCAGCAGGTCTGGCAGCATCGGCGGAGAAGAAAAGAGTTAACGTTTCGAGTCCTCATGACCCTTCGACAGAACTTGAGTTCGAGTCCAGGAAAGAGCTGAAATATAAGCTGGTTTAAGGTGTGTGTGTGGGGGGCGGAGAGATAGAGAGACAGAGAGGTGGAGGGGGTTGGTGTGGTTGTAGCGACAAACAAGCAGTGATAGAAGCAGATCATCAAAAGATGTCAACAACAATAGTACAATAGAACACATAGGTGTTAAAGTTAAAGTTGGTGATATTATCTAAACGAATGTGCTAATTAAGAATGGATGGTAGGGCACTCAAGGTATAGCTCTAGTGGGTTTTTTTTTAATAGTTTAATGGTCACCATGACTGAGGTAGCTTTATATTCCAGGTTTAGTAACTGAATTGAAATTCCACCAGCTGCCATGGTGGGATTTGACCCCATGTCCCCAGAGCGTTAGCTTGGGCCTCTGGAATGCCAGTTCACCGGCATTACCACAATGTCACCGTCTTTCCCCCTCCCCCTCTCCCAGTTCTCAAACTGAGGTCTGCAGAGCCATCGAGATGGAGAGAAACTTTCCAGGGGTCTGCCAAATAATACCTTACCTAGTATTACCGAGCAGGGCTGACTTTATGGATAGTCAACCATCCAGGGAGCATTGTGGTCATGAATAAGCCAAGAGACAGTGGCCAGAGTGTTAGGCTTGGTAGGATTCGAGAGACAGAAGTAGAATGTAGCCACCACATGCCAGTATAGAGCGGTCTGGCTATCTCACCTAGGAAGGGAGCACACAGGGTGGGATACTGAGAGTGGAACATAGATTGCCAGATTAACCCAGAGCTACCTAGGCTAGTGGAGGACACCAAAGGAGTCCAGCCTTGTTCAAGAGGCTGATATATATTTAATTACTGCTTACTTAAACTCAAAGAAAGGGGGCCGTAATGCAAGGTTCACCCAGTACCCCATTTTCCCAAATTGAGCTGGAAGGAGCCCACAATTACAAATCCATTTGAAAGGCATCCTTCAACCAAAACAGTTTGAATTGGAGACAATATCAAAGCAAATAGCACTAGAGCACAAATAGGAGTGGCCCAGATAACACCATTTTGCATTAAATGTCAGACATGGCTCAGTGGGTAGCACTCTCCTCTGGTTGTGGGCTCAAGTCCCACTCCAGAGACTCAAGTACAAAATCCTGGCCCAATACTCCGGTGAAATATGCAGAGGTCACTGAGCCTTTGCAGTATGTTGCTCAACAGCCAAACAATATTAATTAAATGTATATATATCTTTACTGCAACTTCCTTTCAAGTATTCCCTTTACTTCATTCGCTTCTAGATTTCAAAAGAGCAAAAATAGATCTATTTGATGAGATTGTTTCAGTTTGTAGATAATAAAAACTGCTCTTCCTTGATTGGTGCAAGGGTTTCACCTCTGTACACAATTCAGCAGCTGAAGTTAAAATAAAACCCACTGTGATCGCTCACCTGAACAAAGATGTTCATTGTATTGAGAGGCTGGGAAACTTGTGAATAGCAATAGCACCATCGGTGTAGTAAACAGCCCCAAGCTCCTTTACAGAACATGGGTAAAATGGACACAGGCTATTGGTGGAGTCAACAAAAGCAAACCCAAAGGATCAAAGCAGGACACTGCCGAAAGTTAGGGGAGGGGCAGTGTGGACTAGGTGGAAAGTTCCAGACAATTGGGTCAAAATAGTTGAAGGCTCTGCTTCTGAGGGTCCAACAAAACCGTTGGGGATGTATAGATTACACTTCAAGGTAGGGGTCATTTATTCTGAGGGCAAGACTCCATGAACAAAGTATACATCACAAACTACAAGTGATGGATAAATTATATTCAGCTTTCAAAGTCCATTCTGACCTAAAATACAAAACATAGGGACAGCAGGAGCCAACTCAGCTCCTCAAGCCTATTCATCTCCATCAATTGGATGATCTGTTTCTCACACCATGTTCCCACCTTTGATCCATCCCCTGACAGAAAATCTATAGATTTCAGTCTTGAACATTTCCATTGGAGCCCAACATCTGCAGGCTTTTCTGGGAGACACCTCATATTTCCACACTCCTTTGTGTCAAAATATGGGTTCCTGTTGCTATTTCTATGGCCTGAAACTATGAGGAATCACACAACATTGAATCAAATATTGCTAAATACAATGATGGATGAATTGCCAGAATTTAGTTTTGAGTGCTTGTAAGTACGATGACAAGAAAATTGACTAATATGGGCACACATTACAACCAAGTCGGAAACAGGTGACATGGGCCAGATTTCCAGTGATTAATGATGAAATGGACTGATTCCCGGAACATGATCTCAAAAGTATTAACCAACATCTCAAAATTGCACGTAATGAAACAGAATTTGAACTGCTCCATCTCCGTATACCACTAGCCACGAATGTGGTATGTTGAAAATTGCATTGTGCATTTTCCCCATTTGAGGCTACCGTCCATGTATGTACCAGCAGAGAGAGTCTGCTAGGAATAAGTAATAGAGGATCCACATTTATCAGCTTGTGCAGATCTAATTCTAAATGCTTTTGGCTGAATTTATAATTATTTCTGTCACAGGAGCTTCGCAACTAAAGAAACAAGCTGGTGAAGACAATCCTTAAAACACTTCAGAAATTGTCACAATTACATGCAAACAAAACTGAATGCGGCCAGTGAGCTTGGTCAATGGGGATCAGCTGATACATTTACAAGGATATATACAGAAGAGGGCAGCCATTCCCATGACTCGATTTATCCACCATACAAACCTACATTATTCCTTCAGAATACCTAACTGCCTCTTGAATGATAACCACAGCGCTTGCCCTCATTATTCTCATTGGGAAAATCATTGGCCGTTATGCATGAGAAGTGTTTTGGATTCAGTCCTGGGCTTGTTTGTATCTACATCTTCCACGCTCGTGTCCCATTTCACCACCCTTTTCTGTTTTTGGCTGCAGTGCGGAGGAGCAAGCTTGCTCGTTCCAACATTAAATGACCTATTCCAAACACCTAGTATCTGTATATGCTGATGTTAACACCACACCTTTTCAAGCACATTCAGATAGGAAGCTAATATGTTTTAGCTTCAGCCATATTAAAGACTAATTTGAAACATCAATGTTCGAGGTCATCTTCAGACACCAGACTGCGATTCTCACTCGCTATATTCAGCCAGGAGAGGTGCTTAGAGAGATCCACTGGATTTTACTGGGACTGGTCAAATATCTCCACCAATAGCACAATTTTCCTGGTGCTCACATTTCAATCAACTCCGGTAACCCATTGCATACAGGAGGAAAAAAATAACTCCAATGCTTAGCCTTAATCGTAAGAAAAGGCTGATTGCATTACTTGCCAGATACAGCAATGCAATTTTAACATTTAATAACAACTCTATTCTTGGCATCATTTCCATGTCGAGCCATCAGCTCAAGTACTTTAAGTAACTGGGCCAAAGCTCTTCCCAAAGGATTTGAATGAAGACTGAGATCAGTAGCAATCATAAATAGTCCCACTGAACAGCAGGCAGCACAGTGGCTGAACTGTGAAGAGGATCTATTTCTGGAGCACATCTTTATGATGAATATTTTATACAGAATAATAATGCTCCGTGTACATATTTGTTCTTCATTGGTTTCCACCCTCTTCAACTCTAGAAACTCATCAAATGTGCAGCTGGGGCTTCATTTCATTGAGGACGCGTCACCCCTCAGATAAACCATGTGAAGGCCCAAGAAATCAATTTCGCTTTCCTCTGGTCACCACGTAAGCAGGAATATTAGCTCTCAAGTTAATCGTACTCGTAACCTTGCAGGTGGCAGGGGAATTGTTGGAGGGGGGGAATATCACCATGAAACAGTGTTCTTTCTTAAGCTGAACTCCTGAAAACTAATTATAATTAAGAACAACTTCCTTACTGAAACCTGGCTGTCTGCACCCCACAAAGCATTCTCACAAATCTCTCTCCGGGCCTCTACTGTACGCCAGGTGAGGAAAAGCCTGTTAGACGTTTATTCATGCGCAAACTCCATAACACCTCCAGTTTTATTGTTAAGTCCCTCTTTAATCTCTTTACAGAATATTAATCAAACCAAAACACAACCGAACCAAACGAGGGCCAAGGTTTGTAAAGCCAACACACAACGGACATCACTTTGCTGGAGCTCTTGAGGAACATTACCTATTATCTCTGTGGAATCTGCCTAAATTCAAGAGTGTAGCTTCACGCGACACATAACATTGGCATTCTTTAAATAGTCCAATTTCCAATGAAGCTAATACCTGATCTTCAACGAGAGCTCCCAAGGAAATACTTCATCCACACTGACTACTAAAGACTTGCACATACATAGCACCTTTTAGGACCTCCGGATGCCCCAAAGCACTACACAACTAATGAAGTACTTTTGAAGTGTTGGCACTGTTGTAATGTGGGAAACACTGCAGCCAATTTGTGGATACCAAGCTCCCAAAAAAAGCAACAAAATAATGGCTCTTAACAGGATTCACGCTGGTTGGTGAAGTCAAAACTAAGACACAGGCCTTCTCCTTGCTGAAGGAGTTTATTGACTTTGTTCAGTGTCAACAAGCCCCACGCACACCTAGTGTCCTAGCTATCTCCCATTTGTGTGTTCAAATACTCATCACCTGTTTCCCTTAACAACGTAACTGACATTAACAAACCTTAATAATGTAATTGATAACGCAGTGACAATGATCAACTAATTTGTTTTAGTGATGCTGTTTTGAGGTATAAATTTTGACTAGGACCCCAGGGATATAACTCCTCCAGTCCGCTTCAGAATAGTGCCATGGGACCATTTACATCCAACTGAGAGGGCAGCTGTAATCTTGGTTTAAAATTTCCTCCAAAGGTTGGCACTTCAGGCCGTGTAGTGCTGCACTATTAAGAAAACCATTTGACAATTAATTGATCAAAGATTGAACAAATTGGTATAAATCTAGAATATTTTGTGCAGTCAGAGCTCTCATTGAACTTATTAAATAAACGCAAGACCATCGAGTAGGATGGCCATATCTAAAATGATCAAATTAAGAATCTGAAAATGCGTGTGTATAAGCCTGTTCCTTGGAGTATGGCTCCTCCAGAACTGCCTCTAATTAGCACTAAATTTCTCACTCCGAGAGGCCAAAACAACTTGCATTGATATAGCACGTCGATGTAATAAAACATCCCAAGGTGCCTCACAGGAGTGTTTTATCAAGCGAGATTTGACACCAAGCAACAATAGAGCAGTTGGCTAAGAGCTTGGGCAGGGAGGTAGGTTTTAAGGAGGAAGGAGAAGTAGAGATGTAGAGAGGTTTAGGGAGCGAATTCCAGAGTTTAGGGCCCAGGCAGCTGATGACACTGTCACCAATGACAGAGCAATTAAAGTCAGTAATGTTCAAGGGGCCAGAATTAGATGAAAGCATATATGGTCAAATCTTACACTGGAGTAGTAGGGATCCCCCTCTGTGGTCTGACTCAAGGCCAATGGTTGCAGCAGTACCTGACTTATAGCAATTGATGTCGACACAGGGTGTGGGAGATGGGACATCCCATTCTTCAGTTCTTAACGACCCTCACCATTAAAATCAATGACACCTTCAGAATGAAAACTGCCATCATTCTACTGCAGCTCCCTCTGGTAAAGATGCTTAAACTGGGTGAGCTAATGGGCAGCGAGAGAGATAACAGCTTAACAATGAAAAATCCTGGAAATCATTTTAGACTATATTTGGAGGCATATAAATAAAGAAGCTGGCGGACTATCCTGCAATATTTATACTCATTTATTCATGTCATTGTAATAGATTTACCAATATCAATAACATGTCTGCCACTTGTATTCCCCAGTGGTTGTCTGGTCTGAATTCCAAACACTATTTCACTCAATCCCTCCCTGGAAGCACAGTTCAATTTCTTTTCGTCAATTCCTCCATCGCTCAATGGAGCCACATCAATCACAGCTGCTGTCCTAAAACTTGCCTCTCTGTCAGTAGCCGGTGGATTATTTTTATTGTGATGCAAGGCGACAGTCTTGGGCTGCAACTGATTTAATTTATGTGCACTAATACAACCCACCTGCGTTTGGAATGGAAGGGATGTGCTGTCATGGTTACACTCACTCTCTGCATCAAGCACACTGTCCGCTTGCAATCACCACACTCGACTTTTGGACAGGAGAAAAAAACAACTTTATCTTCTGTGCTGCTGCATATGGAACAAGTATAATCTTTAAGGGAGTTAGGGTTAGAGGGCAGGACTAAGATGCACAGACAATGGCCATTTCTGAGAGAAGGTCCTTCCCCTCCTCAGTTAAAATCTGAAGAATGGTCATTGACTAGAAACATGCTCTCCACAGATTCTACAAGCTGCTGAATATTTCCTTTTTGAATAATATTTGAGAGTGCTACATTATTCATTCTAGTGGACAGGCCAGGCATTTTAGCAGGAGGATGCTCATCTATGCTAGTATTCAGCAATAGCTGGGCCGAAAGGCCTGTTTCTGTACTGCACATTCTATGTAATTTGCTTCCTCTGTCCTGCCCAACATTAGCTTCGAGCCACACAGGCACCTGGAAGGTTGACTAATTTATCAATGCCTTCAAGAGTGAGATTGCTGAGCCAGTAGTAAAGCACTTCTGTCTCAAGTTATCGACACTTATCAGGAGGTTGTCAAAGAAAAAATGCAGGGAACCTGTATCTTGAAGTAACCGAAACTAAAGCACAAATGTCTTGCAACAGGCAGGAATTTACTAATCGATTACAAATGAATAACATTTCTTAAATGAGAAGAACAGCTCTGACTGCCAAAGGTGATTTAATTGTCTTAATAAAAGGTCATTGCTAAGCAGTAAAAGATTATCGCTTAGCAATGAGGCTCCTACAATGACCACCCACAAGACTAACCTCTGGGTGGTCTTTTTGCACATGATCTGCTAACATGTGTGAGCACAGCCTATAAACCATTATCTTATATTTGAAGCCAAAAGCAGATGGTCATTAGACATGCAGTATCACTCTACACAACTGCTTTTTCAAAGTTCACTTTCATTGTGTGTAATATTTCGACAAAGGTTCACAGCTCAACATCTTCTGCAGGGATATCAAACCAACCAGGCGCATTTCAAACAAGATGCATTTCATATCGAGGTCTCCAAGGGAAAAGTAATTATGCATAATGTCAAAGTGTTCAGATAGTACCCACTCAGGACTTAGCTACTCCTTTCTGCAGACAGCAAATCCTACCCTAAGATTCTGGGTGTGACTGAACATTTACCATCTTTCAAAATAAATATTCAAGACAACACAGCTCAGCATCAGCTTAGCTAAGTGGACCTGGCTGGCGCTTCTGAGTCAGAGGTCTGTTGATTCAAGCCCCACTCCAGCACCTGGGGACATAAGCTGGGCTGATGGCATGAGGGCAGTGCTGACGATGTGATGGATTGGCCAAGGAACCATTGTTCAGATGGGACTTTGATTTGAGGTTGCAGTTGTCAGTGGTTCAGATAGATACTAAAAAATCCCCAATCGATTCTTCCCTCAACTAACACTAAACAAACGAATATTAATTGCTGTTCATCTTTGTGCTGTTTGCTGTATATTGTTCCACGCAAAATGACAGCTCCAATGGTGAAAACAAAAGACTTGCATCTATATGGCGCCTTTTACAACCACCAGGCATCTCAAAGCACACTACAGCCAATGAAGTACTTTAGTCACTGTTGTAGCAAATGTAGCAGCCAATTTGCGCACAGCAAGCTCTCACAAACAGCAATGTGATAATGGCCAGATAATCTATTTTTGTGATTTTGATTGAGAAATAAGCATTGGCCAGGAAACCCTAATGCAGAGTCGAGCCTGACTTTATTCAGCTAACACTCCCCTGCTTCATTTTGGAATGGTGCCATGTGATCTTTTATATTCGCCTTAGGACAGACTGGGCCTCGGTTTAATGTTTCATCTGAAATATGGCATCCTTTGACAGTGCTGCACTCCCTCAGTACTGCACTGGTGTGTCAGCCTAGATTGTTGTGCTGAAGCTCTGGATTCTATTTGATCCCACAACCTTCTGACTTGGAGGCAAGAGTGTTAGCTCATAAGCCACAGCTGCCATGTTTCATTGTACATGAAGCCCTTTGGAATGTTTGTACCAGACTCGCTAAGGCACTTTACAGATGCCGGTTCCTTCTAAACATAAAGGGACCTCAAATGTTGATCAGACAGAGTGGTCATTGGTCCCAGACATCATCTCCGTTTCTTGCCTGCATTAACAATAACCTTTGTCAAGCAGGCAAGGCATCGATGGTCAAACAGCGCTAAATCAGCTCCCTAGCAGATGGCAGTGACAAAAAGCATCAGGCTAAATCCAATTTCTCAAATGGAAAATCATTACTACTGCAGAGGGCTCATGATTAACTCATTTTATAACCACTGTCCAATTAATCACTGGCAGCAGAATGTGTCTAATTACATTGAGACAAACATGAGTGGGGGGGTCACCAGTTTCACCAAGTCACAACCTTCAGTCCATACAAATGGCAGCAATAATCACACCCACAGGTAAATGGACACAGATTAATGGTTATCCTGCAAGGAAAATCAATATGGCAAACTAAAATAATTAGACATGAGACATTCCCTGCTTTCCTTCATCATTTCCCTTACTGCATGACACTAATCCTTTAAAATAATTAGTCCACGGACTCCAGATGGATGTCACTTGAGCCTTAGGTACAGATGTAATAATTATCCAAAGTCTGCTACATGAACTCAGTGAGACATTCCTTGCTACTGTGCTCCAGGGACTGAATGAGCTCCATCCAATCGCAATGCCTAAAAGCATGAGAACAAGGGTTAATGTCATTGTGTTTCTTTCAATCACAACGAAGAGCTGTTGGGCTGCAGGACATACACAAACACATTCATATTTCCTTTTTGAACACTTGTTTAGTGGTTATATAAACGTTGGAGCTGTTGGGTGGTGACAGGGAGGGCTGGTTGAGAGGTGTGGGGTTGGTTGGAGGCAGAAAGTCACATGGTAAAGTCTCGAGGGGTACATCGAACTAGAGGTGGCAACCCTAAAGTAGAGTCAAGCCTGACTTTATTCAGCTAATAGCTTGTGTTTCTGGGCAGAGATCAGGAGTATGATTCCTGGCCAATCTCATTCCTCCCCAACCCATTGACACTGGAACCAGTTGTAGCACCCAAATTGCCACCCTACTGCAGACAGCTTTAACCAAAAACTGAGTCGAATGTTTAAGCCTACACTAGCTGACCCACCAGGGAACATGTTTTTTTTTTATTCGGCATTTGTTGCCCATCCCTAATTGCCCTTGAGAAGGTGGTGGTGAGCTGCCATCTTGAACTGCTGCAGTCCATGTGGTGTAGGTACACCCACAGTGCTGTTAGGGAAAGAGTTCCAGGATTTTAACCCGACAACAATGAAAGAGCAGTGATATAATTCCAAGTCAGGATGGTGTGGTTTCGGTAGGGGCTAGCAGGTGGTGGTGTTCCCATGCATCTGCTGCCCTTGAACTTCTAGGTAGTGGTCACCGGTTTAGAAGGTGTGTTGAAGGAGCCTTGACGTGTTGTTGCAGTGCATCTTGTAGATGGTACACACTGCTGCCGCTGTGTGTCAATGGTGGAGGGAGTGAATGTTTATGGGTGTGGTGCCAATCAAGCGGGCTGCTTTATCCTAGATGATGTCAAGCTTCTTGAGTGTTGTTGGAGCTGCAACTCATCCAGGCAAGTGGGGAGTATTCCATTCATTCCTGACGTGTGCCTTGGAGATGGTGGACAAGCTTTGGGGAGTCAGGAGGTGAGTTACTCACAATTGTGTTATGCTGTACATCTTCAAATATAATTCCAAAACAGATGATCTTGAAATGATCAGAGTGTTCCAGTGATGGGGACAGTGGATAATTAGGCAAAGACAATGGACAGTAGGATAGGGAGTACATTGACAACATTTCAGTTCCAAGTCAGACTCATGCAAACCCTGTCAACATTGTTTGCAGTGTCATACTGTGCCCTGCAGGCATGATTAGCAACTATGCCACCACATTTGAACCCACCTCATGGTAATAATGTGACCATCAAAAAATTTGACCAGCTGGCTTGAATAAATATCTGACTGAGCCTTTTATCAACAGATGAAATGGAGATTCTTTACTTGATTTAATTAACATCAGTGTATCTAGAACCTGAAAGAAATATCTTGTTTTGCTGTGAAGATTTTGCATGTGATGTCAGCATACAACATAGTCATATCTTCTGGGATTGGCCAATAGCTGTCGTCACACATATATAAAATTGGACCATTTGGGACACTCTCCTTCAAAGGAGCTAATTGAAGCGCTACTTTTGGGTTTAAGAACTGGATTAGGGAACCAAACTACAGTTCTGCCAAGTTCTGCTACTTAATCAGAATTATTTTCATTTCTGCTACAGGGAGACAGTGTAATATAATAAACCGATGTCAAAAGTTACATAAAAACACACAGATGGCTGTGTCTGCTGTTATCTGGAAAGGAACGTGCAGGGTTACGGGGAGAAGGTGGGAAAATGGCACTAGGTGAGGTGCTCATTCGGAGAGCAAATGCAGACACAATGGGCCAAATGTACTCCTTCTACACTGTAACAATTCTGTGTTTCTGTTTCTGTTTTACAGCATAGACATAGGCCAGTCAGTCCAAAAGTTCTGTGCTGTTTATGCTTCACACGAACAACCTTCACCATGTTATTTAGAATCTTTATTGTATTTATAGGCCATGAGCTTCATATTACAACTTAATTTGAAGTAAATGTTTTAATGACTTCATTCTGTAAAATGCATAAATAATACAATCAGCAGCACTTCAAAGAATTTCATGGCACTAAGCATATACACAATCCATGAAGGAGAAAACAACTGGATAAATTGTTAACCCTTCAGTTACACTCCACTGTGAAGGTAGAGTCTTTGAGACAACACTGTACTGGCAGGAACCAGTGGCGATACTATCGAGGGTCAGAATTGTTCAAACCCCCAAATTCTGTAACTGTCCCCAGGATATGGGTGACAACAAAGCAATGGTATTAACTGGCTATCCTGAGCTACTGGGGGTGTTGGTGCAGGGCAACCTCAGGAGGTATTGAGGGTTGATCACTTATAGTCATCTGGGAGTACAGAACTTGAGTATTGCTGAAAAAAAGAATCATGTCAAAGCTTTTTGTCTTGCACTCATCAGGACACTTTGCAAGAATACCAATATAAAGGGAAAACAACCATTTATGCTGTATGTGAAAAGAGTGCAGATTGGTTGGCAAATGGACTCGATTGGTCGAGGTGTTGTCATGGAGAATGCACCAGTGATGGTGACTAACAGTTAACCGCCAAGCATTGTTTGAAATGTTCTCACCATGCAAGTTTGGTGCTGAGATAGGGCATAATGGCTACCCTGATCAGATCATTTCATGCTGTACACACGCAAACTCACGAGCTGGCTTAAGGCCGTCACTTTCGGCCCTGAAAAATTTCCGGTCTACCTCAGATTACCCTGGAAGGGCAAGGTACCTCACAAATTTGAGCAACAGGTGAAGCTAGCTATTTCACGCTGCTACTATGCAGTAGCAGCACGAGTGGTACTCACCACTAACAGGATGCTGCCGTCAAGCCAAAAAGACGTTCTGCCTATCACACAAATGAGTAATGTGGTATATGAATTTCAGTGCCAACGTGACGCTCGGTATGTTGGCCGTACATCCCAAATGTGGTGGATTGTATCAAACAGCATGTCCCAGCAAGGTTCAGACCGTACCCAACCACCCGAGGGTGCAAAACTCAACCAGTGTCCAATGTTAGATGTGATTCCGCAATTGGACAACATTTGCTAAATAATCCTCAGTGTGCTATGAATTACGCTGACAACCAGTTTAAGATTGTTAGTCGGCCTCTCAGTGTGGCACATTTGCATGTGCTGGATGCTACATATATTAATACACGGGGCCCTGTTCTTTGAGACAGAAAGAACATGTACACACATTGCGCCTGTTTCAGCTAAACAAAATAAGTGACAGCCATTCACTGGCTCATTCTTCAGGACAATGCCTTGACCAATCAGGTTCAAGCTGTCTGGTTTAATTTCAAACAATGCTTGGCAGTTAACTGTCAGTCACCATCAATGGTGAAATCTCCATGGCAACACCTTTTGCCAGAGTCCACTTACCAACCAATTGGCACTCTCTTCTCATGTGGTATAAATTGTTGTTTTCCCCTTATATTGGTATTCTTGTGAAGTGTCCTGATGAGTGCAAGACAAAAATCTTTGACATGTCTTTTTCAGCAACTGACCACTTAATGCGGAATTGGGAGTGGCGTGTGTGTCAAGGACCTGGAGGGCACAGGGAAAGAGTTAAGTTTTCACTATAAAATACAAGCCAGCACAGGAGGTTAACCGAATTAAACTTGCCATGGCGGGGTTTGATCTTCGAGCGTTACTAATCCAGCACCGACAGCAAGACATAACTGCACCACAAGCACATCAATAAGCAAATATCAAAGCATCGGCAACGCAGAATCACATGCAAGTCCACAGAGCATCAAGAAATAACTCGTAGTGACATAGCAGCACAGTTCCATTGATTCTGGCATCGTCTGCAGTTTTGTTTTTTCTATACAGACACCCGACAGGGATTCTAGTGTGGCTTTATTCCAGACAAAAGCCGGGAGAGAGAAAGTAGCTGCTGTTCACAGTCAGACTGATGCATTTTTAAAACAAAGCAGAAAAAGAAACATGTTAAAATTCACCAAACGAAGTGTTTGGCAGGCCTGATGGTTTGCTTTTGGCTTCATCTTACTTTGAAATAATCAAGGGTTTTCCTTTCAATCTGATGGGAGAACCAAAAAGGCCAACATTAGTGTGGTGGGTATGCTACTGGATTAATAATCCTGGTAACGTGAGTTTAAATCTCATCACGGCTTGAAGATTTGAACCCAGTTTGAAAGAATCTGGCGATAACAAAGAGCTCTGGCAGTAAGAATAATTGTGAAGCTGTGGGGAAAATAAATCCAACCGATTCAACAATGCCCTTTAGTAAAGGAAATCTAACATCTTTACCTGTCTGCTCTACATGCAGCTAGGCAATGTGGCTGACTCTTAAATACCTCCTAAACTGGCCTAGCAAGCCCCTCATTTTCAACCCTGCTCTAATGGTTCAGGGAGGTGGCTCATCATCACCTCCCCGGGTGACTAGGGGTGGGCAATAAATGCCGGCCCTGCCAGCAACACCAGCATTCCCAGAATAAATTCTAAAAGGTTGAAGAGCAATGCTTCAGGATTTCGGCACTCAGTGACAGAACCGCAAATTGACACGGACGAGGCTTCAGGCTCATTTTAATGCTCAGCAGTAGTGCTTTCCATGGCGAAAATGACAGAACTACACAAAATACACCCCGGCCAACTAAGGCAAAATCAGTGTAAATATTGAGTGAAATAAATATGGTGCTGCACTTTCCGGGTATGCACTCTGCCAACAGCACGTTGCAGAATCAATCAACGTTCAGTCAGTCAGTCTGGATCCTGGAGTGTGACTTGCTGATACACGGTCTCTGACTGTCCCAAAGGAAGACTTGCAGACAGCGATTGTGAAGCAATATTCAGAACAATCATGTTTATACAACAACAAAGCATGGTGGCTGATTAGCATTTGATTGTACAAAAAATATAAACTAACTACAAGGCACAAGCTCCATGTCATCCATTTTTGCAGCCTCATTTCTCCTCTGACTCTTTTACCACTCGCTGTAAAACCTTGCTCTCCGATTCCTGATCCACATGCCAGTGGAAACAGTCTCTCCTTATTTATTCTATCACAACCCCACATAATTTTGAACATCTCCCTGCAACGTTCATTGCTTGAAGGCAAATAATCTCAGGTTCTCTATTTTTGCTACATAATTGAAGTCTTTCATCCCTTGTACCATTCTAATACATCTCCTCTGCACCCTCTCCAGTGTCTCAAGATCCTTCCTGATGTGTGGTGGCCAGAGTTGCACACAATACTCCAGAGCTGAAGCCTAGCCCCGTTATTTTTAGCTACCAGTGCCCTGAGAATCAACAAATGCCTTCACAGACCTGAAACATGATAGAAATGGTTAACCACAGCGCTAACATCTCACTCATTCTGGCAACAAGTCTCCAGGTTTGTTTCCTTACAGAACATTAGTGTAATGTTCCTGCACACAAAACAGTGAAACAAATGAGCATCTCTCTGATTCAGTCAAATGGTTGTCCAGTAATGATGGAATAATGGAATTTAAAAATAATATAAAAGGGATTTTTACAAAAAGACAAGTTAAGACCATCTGAAAAAAAAATAAAACTAGCTTGAGAATGTGCTTGCTTCGAAATGCTAAACACTGCTCTGCTAACTTCCCCCTGTGACAATCTCAAAAGGGGAAGGAGAAGGCTTCAAAAGAATTGCTGAAGATTTGAATACGTTGACTGACAGATTCAGAACAAATCCATCAGTGGCTTCAGGGCAGGAGTAAAGGAAAGTGGAATAAAATGCTGGTGGGAGCACAGGAGAGGTACACCGTCAGATATTCAGCTGTAAGTTTGAAAAAACAAAAATCATCGGCACAAGGTTGGCTGTAGAATTTGAGTCCAAGATATAAAGAAAGTGATATTCTACAGCATTTTTAGAACCATAGAACACTGCAGCACACAAAACAGGCCAGTCGGCCCTTCCAGACTGTGCCGAAATATTATTCCGCTAATCCCATTGACCTGCAGTTTTAGTTTCCTTTACGAAACTAATAGGGAAAAAAAGCGTAGATGGTTTGTTAAAGCACATCCATCTCGTTTCGAAGGTCAAGTCTAAATGTAGCCCCCAGATGAAAGAAGAAGGGGGAGGACTAGGACTCTTGGGCATAGTTCATCCCACATTCCTAATCCGTCTATTTTGTTTCCTTTTATATTTCGGTCATAAATCCTTACCTCCAAATCTATTTGGGAAAGTGGTTCTGTGAATTTGTCGCACTGTAATCATGCTCTCCCACCAGGGCAGGCACATTGCTTTTATTTCAGTCTTGAAAGCAGTCAAAAAATGCTGGAAAAACTCAGCCAGTCCACCAGCGCCTGTGGAGAAAGAAACAGTTAACGTTTCGAGTGCCTATGACTCTTCTTCAGAAGAGGAAGAAGTAAAAGTTCCAAAGAAAAGTCATATCAGACTCGAAACGTTAACTCTGTTTCTCCCTCCACAGATGCTGCCAAAACTGCTGAGTTTTTCCATCACTTTCTGTTTTTATTTCCGATTTCCAGCATCTTTTCTTAAAAAAAATCATTCATGGGATCTGGGCATCGCTGGCTAGGCCAACATTTATTGCCCATCCCTAATTGCCCTTGTTCAGAGGGCACTTTTAAGAGTCAACCACATTGCTGTGGGTCTGAAGTCACATGTAGGTCAGACCAGGTAAGGGTGGCAGATTTCCTTCCCTAAAGGACATTAGTGAACCAGATGGGTTTTTACAACAATCGACAATGGTTTCATGGTTGTCATCAGACTTTTAATTCCAGATTTTTATTGAATTCAAATTCCACCAGCTGCTGTGGTGGGATTCGAACTTGGATTCCCCAGAGCATTGCCCTGGGTCTCTGGAATACTAGTCCAGAAACAATACCACGACACCATCGCCTCCCCAGAAAAATGACAAGTCATCAGTCCCTCACCACATTTTCCTTCTTTGGTGGATTTCTGTCATATGGGATTTGAAAGAGCTAAAGTAATAACTTTGTTGTAAGGAATGTGTTCTTCCTCATCTTCATAAATTGTTATTTTATTACACTGGAGAGCATGGTGAACATTCGGAATAATTTCTGATGTTTTACCTCGAAATGGATTCTCTTGAATCTTATAATTATCTTCTCACTGTACTTGTGCTGCAAAATAATTACAGCAACAACTGCTTTTCTCCCTTGCGCAGCGATATATACTAAAGTTCCAGTTCCAGCTACCACATTTTTTTTTCCACTTACGTGTGATATAATTGCTGTTACTGCTGCTGCTTTTCTGGTATTCCTGCAATAAACTGTTTTTTCCATTATTGCCTTGGTTTGCATTTCTGTCTTGGGAGGAAGACAGCGACAAGGGAGTCATACTCGCCAATAGCACTGTCAAAGAATTTGGAGGCTTTGGGTATTGTCTGTACCTGCCCTTGTTTAGGTTTATTTCCCAAATCAAAGCATATTTCTAATCTATGAGTGGATCTCTCATGGGAATGTCTTCAAAGTCAGGACACCATGTACTATCCTCAGAGGTCACAGATGCTATCAGAGTTGGCACGCATCAAGTCCCATGCATCCATGCTCGCTGACTTACTTCAGCTCTGTGTCAAGCAATGCCTTGATGTTAAATTTTTATCCTTGTTCACCTCTCCCTATCTCTGTAATCTCCTCCAATCACACAACCCTCTGAGGTAACTGCAGTCCTCTTGTGCATCGCCAAGTTAATTGCCCCACTACTGGTGGCTGTTCCTTCAGCTGCGTGAGTCCTAAGCTCTGGAATTCCCTCCCTAAACCTCTCTGCTTCCTTAAACGCCCTCACTCCTCTTTTCTGACGCTCCTTAAAACCTATCTCCGTGGTTGCCTGTCCTCATATCTCCTTCTGTGGCACGATTTTAAACTTTGTTTGATAATGTTCCTGTGAGGCATCTTGGGATGTTTTAATGCATTAAGGACATTATACAAGTGCAAGCAATTGCTGTTGTCTAGAGCATCTGCAGCTTCCAGAACTTAGAAAACCATATCTCATGGCACAGGTGCAAGTTTATGATGGGAAAATCCAATTAAGGTGGCACTCAAAGACATATCAGGCTGGTGATAAGGAGTGCGTGATGTACACAGCAAGTTTCACACAAGACTGGAACCACTGCTGCCTCATAGTAATAAATCACAAACCACCGGCAGCTTGTGGGGTCTCTATGCCGGTGCAGCTTTGTTACCTTTAAGCTCTCTTGGTGGATGTGTTTGCAGCACCTGCCAAGATGAATACAATAGCTTCTTTACCTTCTGGACACTTGCAGAAACCAAAAGACCCACTTACTACATGCAGCAGAAACCCGATGAGATGGAGTTTCACACAGATATACATAGAATTTACAGCCAGTGTTTATGCTCCACATGAGCATCCCCCCACCCTTTACTTCCATCTCACCCAATCAGCACAGCCTTCTACTCCTTTCTCCTTTAAGCACTTATCCAGCGTCCCCTTAAAACACGTCAATGCTATTCACCTCAACCCATGGTGGCGAGTTCCACATTCTAACTATTCTCTGAGTAAAGAGGTATCTCTTGAAATCCCTATTAGATTTACTCATACTCTATCAAAAGTTATTTTGGAGTATGGCTATTGTTATGTCAGCAGGCAGGAAGCTATTCCAACAGTAATGAACTGAATGACTAGTTAATTCCCCTGTTTTCACCGACTTGGTTGAGGGAGGGAGGATGACCAAGACAGTGGAAGGATGCCATAGTCTTCTTCAAAGAGCGTTGTGGAACCTTTAACGCCTGCCCTGAATAAGCAGATGGGGCTCCAGCTTCAGAACTTATCTGAAATATAGAGTTCTGCATTGACAGAGCTCCAACGTATTTTAATCTCACCATCACCAATGCTCAAATCCTTACGTAAGGCTTGAAAATACAATTTTCCTATGCTGGCATGAATGAGGAATCATTCAAATCTCTGCTGCCCAAGTCCTAACTGATACTAAGTCCCTTTCTCCCAATACCACTGTCTCGTTGACCTACGTTGACAGCTGGTCAGGCAACACCTCGATTTTAAAATTCTCATCCTTGTTTCAAATCCCTCCATGGTCGCATCCCTCCTTATCTCTGTTATCTCCTCCAGCCCCACAACCCTCTGAGAACTCTGCTCAAATACTGGCCTCTTGGGCATCCCTGATTTCAAGTGCTCCATAATTGGTGGCTGTACCTTCAGCCACCTGGGTCCTGAGCTCTAGAATTCCCTCCTTAAACCTCACCACCTCTCATCCTTGCTTCCCTTCCGAAACTCGTACCTTAGAAGCTATCTCCTTGACCGTGTTTCTGGTCACCTGCCTTAATATCTTCTTGTGCGGCTTGGTATTGAATTTTGCTTTGTCACACTTGCATGAAGCTCTGTGGGGCGTTTTATGACATTATAGGCGTTACGCGAATATAAATTATTGTCGAGAGTCAAGTTGTCACTGCTGGTTTGTGAGGTGAATTGAAACGTAGCTAGCAATGGTGTCTGTTTACCACATTGAACATTTAATCACAAAACAGCCTGTAGATCATTCCAACAGTCATACAATGTCTTTTCCATACAGCCATCTTCCAATCGCCAGGGGGGAGGAGAGGAGATGAAGAGGAATTTTTAAAAAACACATTTTTGTTTACTGTCACTGGGTTTTCTTCAGTTTTTCTTTGTCCCTGAAGCTTACATTGTTGTGGAATGGCGAGGGAAAACATGTTTAGTCACAATGTCCCCGCCATCATGTTGAGAGAGGCAGGTCTGAAGGATGAGCTGCTCTTTTCCTGCCCGTGAATTTCGTACGTTTGAATGTTCTAACACTGGATCCCAGTTTCCACTAGAAGGTAGCAGTCAACGAATGGGATAAAACAGCAATCAGACGCAGTTTTCTGATGAAAGGTCATCAACTGAAACGTTAGCTCACTTTCTCTCTCCACAGATGCTGCCTTACCTGCTGAGTATTTCTGGCATTTTTTGCTTTTATGGCAATTTTGACAGGTTTGCTTCCACGGGATTGATGGAATCTTTTAAGATTGAAGCAAAACACAGGTGCTTAACCCTCTTAGCTGGTTCAACTCAAAGTGCTGCCATGAGGTAATTTATTGTATTAACCACAAAAAAGATTAAAACAATGCTACAACCAGAATCATGTAAATGAGAACATGACGATAATGTGAATTAGTTACCACAGGCAAGTTATTCGTCTGATAGAATTAAGATGATTTGTTCTTGGGGCTCTTTTGAATGTAAACTTTGTTTTTCCACATTATCTTTCCTAAGTAAACTTCCAGAGGACGTCTATCAAAATATATAATCCAATTTTTTTTTTTAAATCTCCCCTTGCCCCAGTGTCAGTTTTTCATTGAGCTGGTTTATACTGTTGGTGAATGTCAGTGAAACCTGAGTGGATGTCTTATTGCACAAGATTATGAGGGGCATGGACAGGGTGGATAGGGAGCAGCTGTTCCCCTTAGTTGAAGGGTCAGTCACAAAGGGGCATAAGTTCAAGGTAAGGGGCAGGAGGTTTAGTGGGGATGTGAGGAAAAACTTTTTTACCCAGAGGGTGGTGACGGTCTGGAATGCGCTGCCTGGGAGGGTGGTGGAGGCGGGTTGCCTCACATCCTTTAAAAAGTACCTGGATGAGCACTTGGCACATCATAACATTCAAGGCTATGGGCCAAGTGCTGGTAAATGGGATTAGGTAGGTGGGTCAGGTGTTTCTCATGTGTTGGTGCAGACTCGATGGGCCGAAGGGCCTCTTCTGCACTGTGTGATTCTGTGATTATACAAAGCAATGATGCTCTTTTAGTCACAACCCTTGGACAATCAGGAAGAAATTTCAAGTGCTTCCACAGGGAGAAAGGTAGAAAGAAACATTGTGGCAGGAGGAGGCCATTCAACCCTTCAAAACTACTCTGCCATGGGAACGTTGGATTTAGGGTCCAGAGGAGGCCATTCAGCCCCTCGAGCCTGTTCCATCATTCAATGAGATCATGGCCGATCTGGTTGTGGCCTCAGCTCCACTTTCCTGTCTATCACCTACAACCCTCGACTCCCTTGTCTAACTAAAATCTGTCTAATTATGCTTCGAATAAATATAAAGACCCAGCTTCCACCATCTTGTGGGGAAGAGAATTCCACACTCCAACGACCCTCAGAAAACAATTCTCCTTATCTGTTTGTAAAAGGGAGACTTCTTATTCTTCAGCTACATCCTCTGTTACCCCCACAAGGAGAAAATCCTCCCGGCACCCACCATATCCAGTCCCTTCAAAATTTTATACATTTCAATAAGATCACCTCTCATTCTTCTAAACTCCAAGACGTAGCAAATTAGATCATAAGATTATGGGAAATAAGAGTAGGAGGAGGCCATTTGGCCCATTAAGCCCACTCCACCATTCAATAAGGTCATAGCTGATCAGATTGCAGCCTTGCCTGTCACCCCCACCCTCCAAACCCCCATCCACCCACCTCATCCACCACCCCCCCCCCACCCCACCCAACCCCCCCAATACTTGACTCCCTCATCAACCAAAAACCTGCGTAACTCGGCCTTGAAGATTCAATGACCCAGCCTCCACTGCTCTCTGTGGTACAGAATTATAGAGACTAATGACTCTTGGAGAAGAAATTCCTCCTCATCTCCATCTTAAATGGGAGACACCTTATTTTTAAACTGTGCCTCCAAGTTCTAGACTCCCCCATGAGGAGAAACATCCTCTCAGCATCCACCCTGTCACATCCCCCACAGAATGTTCTATGTTTCAATAAGATCACCTCCCATTCTTCTAAACTCCAATGGGTATAGGCCCAACCTGCTCAACCTTCCCTCATAGGGCAACCCATTCATCCCAGCAATCAGCCTAGTCAACCTTCTCTGAATTGCTTCCAATGCAAGTATATCCCTCCATACATAAGGAGACCAAAACTGTACGTAGTACTCTAGGTGCAGTCTTACTGATGCTCCATACTGTTGTAGCAAGACTTCCCTACGTTTATACTCCATTCCCCTGTACTTCTTGCATGTTTTGCCATCTTTTATCCATATCACCTGATGCAATTTCCCAACAGAAGCCTATCTATCTCTGTTTTGCATGTTCAGTTGGATTGTATAAACATTGCCAAGTGATCATGTCTGAACTCAATATTATCCAAATGTCACCTCGCGGTCAGTACACCTATGTTACAGATCTTTCAGTTACCCAGGTTTCTGACCTGTAGAAAAACTCATCCCCATGCTTAAGAATCTTCAAACCAAACAACGGAGCAAGTTGCAAGAGAGTTGATTTCCTATAGAGGAGTTTTCCCACTTCCCCACATCCAGGCAGTTTAAGATTAAAAAGTGCCAGACCTCAGGGGGTCATATGCACTTGAACAGAGGTAACTGTAGAATAGTGGTTATGTTACCACTTTTCATATGGATGAAAATCATTTGTAATGGATTCACAATCCAGAGAACTGAGTTCAAATCCCCACGGCAGCTAGGGAATTTAAATTCAGTTAATTATACGAATCTGAAATAAAAAGCCAACATCTAACAGATTGTTGTAAAAACCTGTCAGATTCACTAATGCCCATAAGGGAAGAAAATCTGCTTGCCATGTGCTTGGCTTTAAAATGGCCTAGCAAGCCACTCAGTTAGGGGCAGTTAGGGATGGGTAATAAGTGCTGTCCTTGCCAGCAACACCCACATCCTGTGAATGAATAAAACAAAATGCTGGAGTTTAAATGGGCTTAAGCTCCAGCAAGGACCAACCTTCTCATCATGACACCATCTCACGTGGAAGAATATATTTTTGCACAGGTACTTTTCAATAATTAGACATATTTCTGCTTTTGAAGCAGGTGAAATCATTTTTGCTCAAATAATGTGATTTTTAAACACTGGAAAAGGTGGTCACACAAAATCGGAGCCAGACAACGCTTCTTTCCAAACACACAGCCCTATTTACGCAAGACAGCTCAACACCCTTTCATGACTGAACTTACAGCCTAAAGTAATCCCAGTGATTGGAATACAGAAACCCGTCACTTTGTTGACAATTTCATCTGAACCTAAAATTCTACAAACTGAAGATAAAAATACTCAGGTTGAAAATGTGACCATCACTGTCTGTTCAACCAGCCACTGAATAATTCATTCTTTGTACAATTTATTTTTCAAACACCAAAATGCTTAGAGACTCGAAATTATGCTGCTGCCTGTATTTGAAACTTAATAGCTTGATAGTGTACTGAAACAGGCAATGTCTGCAGCAGGGCTTGTACCAGGAATTTCACGCAATAGGATCAGACAATTCAGTACAAGGGAATTGGATGCATTCTTGAAAAAGGAAAAATATACAGGGCTTTGGAGAAAGTGCGGGACTAACAGATAGCTCCTTCAATGGGTTGAACAGCCTCTGCCTGTGATTCTATGCTACAAATTCTGAGCTCATATCAGCATTATCTTTGGAATAAATACACATTTTCTTGAAGCCAGTTGCGTAAAATTAGTGGGTTGCGAGGCTCTGGCATGTTCTAATTAGGAGGTACAATGCCCAGACTGAAGGTCAAACATCCAGGCAAATAAGGGCCCTGGTTTCAAAAACAGGATGTGCTGGAAAAACCCAGCAGGTCTGACAGCATCTGTGAAGAGGGAAACAGAGTTTCAAGTCCGCCTGACAACTCTACAAAGCTCTGACAGGTCCATGATGATTTGCCAGAAGTCTCTGCTTGCATTTCATCAGCTCTGTGCACAAAAAGGTGTTCATTCTCTGATAGGGGCTACAGAAAAAACACAATGAGTTAAGATGGCTTCACTGAACCAGAAAGCAATTTTAAATTGCTTTTTTTTAAAAACAGGGAGGGAGATAAACAAAACACCTAATTAGAATGGTTATTTTCCAAGCCCAAATGATGAGCTGCTCTTAGAGTTAATTAAAACAAAGTTAGATAGGGTGAACTGCAAGACAATAATAGGCTGTCAAATCGTTGCTCATTTCCTTCTGCTGTTGAGAACCTATTCCATTTTCCTGCTGACGATTTGTGCTATTTTTCCTACAAAACCAACAGCGCTTAGAAAGATCTACGGATATTGATCACCAAGTTAGCACACAATGATCCAAGACATTTGTCTTTTCTGCAGCACCAAAGTGCCTAAAGCATCAGCTCCAAACACTGTGCACAGTAGGCGTCTTGCATGGCTAATCCGTGGCCAACAGTACAAGCAGCCCCTGCAACAACATGGAGATACAACTGCAATAAAATGTATTTTAACAGCTACCGGAGAAAGAAATCAATCGGATAAATTACAACTGGAAACAGGCTCACCAGTCTCTGAAGAGAAAAGCCAAGATAGTGTCTCCTTAGCAGATTTTGTGCTGCAGTGGGTAGCAACCATACCTCTGGGTAAGAAGCTCTCAGGATCCCACTCAGGACTCGATGACCATGATGCCCTTGGTCACCAATGACTTTTTAGGGCATGGGGTACCTGAAGTAGGAGGAGTTCCTCTTTCAGACCTCCCCACATTGGGATTCACAACATTGTGGGTTCCCATTCTTGACGCGCATCCCCTCTTTCAGAACAGTCAGCAACCCCCGCTCCTCCCATCCCTCAAAACCCTTCTGGGCTTTGCTGGTCTCACCAACCATCATCCTATTTCCCCCCTCTTTTCTTCTCTCAGCTCTGAGCTGCCCTGTGACTCCCTGTCTGCTTTCTGCCTGTTTGCAATTGGCTTCATCATTCTCTGAAGGGGCAGCTTCAGAACAGCCCCAGCCACAATCGCCAGTGACACTCCCAGCCATGGTATTATCCGCTCTCAGCCTCTCTGTGACATTCAACATAAGCGGCCTTATTATTCCGCTCCAAGATTTCACACTCACCGTCCAATTCATGAGGTCTGCCCTCAAATGGCTCCAATCCCATCTTTTCAAACACACCCAGAATGTCTCCAGCTGGCTTCCCGAATTATCCACAAATCATCGGAGTCCTCCGAGGATCCGTGCTCAGCAACACCCTTCCTCATTTACATTTTTCATCATCCCCAGACATGGGTTCAGCACTGAGGCCGAGGGCAATCAGTCCTACCTCTCCACCACCTAACAACTGCCTCTGCACACACCATACACCTGGGCATAATGGACGGAGCGATGAAGGGAGAGAGAGATGGAGGGAGAGAGAAGGCAAGAGAGAGAAAAAGAGAAAGAGAGAGAGAGAAAGAGAGAAAAAGAGAAAGAGAGAACGAGAGAGAAAGAGAGCGAGAAGAGAAAGAGAGCGAGAAGAGAGAGTGAGAAGAGAAAGAGAGAGAGAAGAAAAAGAGAGAGAAGAGAAAGAGAGAGAGAAGAGAAAGAGAGAGAGAAGAGAAAGAGAGAGCACAATAGAGCGCGAGAGAGCAAGAAAGAGAGGACAAGCAAGCGCACGAGAGGGAGAGTGAAAGAAAGCACAGAGATGAAGACCACGAAGCAATGCCGGAGCCAGCTAGAGCAGGGAAGAAGCAAAGAGATGAGTGTACATTGCAGAGTATTTCAAAGAGTCTGTTAAATTTGTACTGAAGCCTCATGGTAATTAAAGTGCCTTTACCACTGATTTAGAAAAAGAAAAATTTAAAATTGATTCCAGGTGGGATGTTAAAACGAGGCCCTGTTTGCCCCCTCAGATGTACATTAAAGGTCTAATGGCAATATTTGGAAGAGCAGAGAAGCTCTCCCCGGTGTCTTGGCCAATATTGAAGATTCACAGTGATGAGAATTGGAAGCTACAGTATAAAAACAGAAAATAAACGTGAATGAAGCAATCGAACTTGGATTACAAATGCCATGGAAGTCATTTACATGTAAATACACATACATGCACACTCACAAAAATATACAAACACACACACATACATATACAAACAAACACACATACATAGACTCTCAAATCACACCCTCAGGCTCAGTGACACACAAATATAGACATGCAAACTTCCAAGGACACATACGCAGGAGAAGCTGAATGGTGGTGTGCCCAGTAGACTTCTCTAGTGAGCAGCTGGTTTGAGAAATGAACTCGACATGGTGTAGTCAGACTTGATGTCTGTACAAAGAATGCCTGATGTGCAAAATGCAGACAAACCTGCAGCTTCTAGATAAAGTCTGAAAGTGTAACAGGAAACACTAATTCTTACAGAAAGCCTATTCACCATAGCTGCACTGGGAGCCATTGGTGAGCGAACCTATGCTGGCTGCCACTCATTTCTTCCTGTCAGGAGTGAGTCCATTTTCAGAATAAAATCAGCACACAGTAGCAAGAGACATTCGGAATGGGAACACTGTGCCCACAAGCTGTGCCAAATAAAAATCTTCCCAGGATTCAGAAGGCAACCCATCAACTATACCATCTGCATTGACATGAAGGGACATTCAATGAACTAATTCAAGTAAAATTAAGCAATGAATCCTGGATGTGGAGTCACTATCTTTGAAACAGGGGTTGGGGAGCAGTTGGTTTTGACATTTTTAAAAAACAACTTTCTGTCAAGTTTTTTGAACTTTAATTTTTCTTCTAATTAAGCAATGATCCTGTCAGCAGTTTTCAAATATAAAATTTAACCAGTGTTTCGAAGAGAGTTCACTGGCTCTGCAGAAACACAGTAATCAACAGTGTAACTCAGGTCTATCTAACAATGCAGGTACCATAACACTAACCAGAATATAACCAGCCACTGGTCACCTGAGAATTACAGAAATAAAAAACAGCAGAGTACACGAGCACCCACACATTGTACTGAGAGGAATTGTCGGGCTAAATTGAATAATAGCTTAAATTTATGTAGCATTTTAAATGTTAAAATGTCTCAGTAAGCCTCACAGGAGCATTATCAGGCACTGCGCAAACCCACAACCTCCACTAAATAGAAGGACAAGGGCAGCAGACACATGGGAACTCCACTACCTGGAAGTTTCCCTCCAAGTCACTCACCATCCTGACTTGGAAATATATCACCGTTCCTTCACTGTCGCACGGTCAAAATCCTGGAACTCCCTCCCTAAATGCACTGTGGGTGTACCTACACCACACAGACTGCAGCGGTTCAAGAAGGGAGCTCACCACCACCTTCGCAAGGGCAATTAGGGATGGGCAATAAATGCTGGGCCAGCCAGTGACGTTCCCTGAACAAATAAAATAAATTGATACCAAGCCAAAGGCATCCGGACCTGTGATCAAAAGCCTGGTCAACAAAGTAAATTTTAAGGAGTGTCTTAAAGGAGGGAAGGTTGGGGAGGTACAGAGATTGAGAGAAACAGCGACAGTGAAAGAACGGCGACATATTTCCAATTCAGGATGGTGTGGGGCTCGGAGAGGACTTGCAGGTGGGGGTGTTCCCATGCACCTTCTGCCCTAGTTCATCTAGGTGGTAGAGGTGGGCGGTTCGGGAGATGCTGTCGAAGAGGAGTTTTGGATGAGCTCAAGTTAATGGAGGCCAGCAGCTCCCTTATAGAATGTCAGCACATCTTGCAAAAGATCAGTCAATGACCTTTCTAATATAAATTGGCAACCACTTCAGATTCTCAGCTGCCCTACTCTTGCCCATAACGGTGCCCTGTGGAGCACAACTAGACGGACTCAGTTACACACAACTTGGCAACAAACTAAACTCATGCAAGCTTTGTACACCCTTTAGACAGAAAAGCAGCAAATAAAAACATGGCCCACTCACATCTAAATGAGATTACTTTTCAAGTTGAGCTGTGTCAGATACACCAATGAAAGGGAAGTTTTGGAAGCAGTAATATATGGAGAAAGCAAGTCAAGATTTTAGACAGTGCAATATCTAACAAAAAAATACATTTCGCGGACACAAATCCCAAGTTAAATTCCTTACTGTTAGCCTAAGATTTTTAATATTTGGTTTGCGCTGTGACTGAAAATTTCTCCTGACAAATAAGCTTCACAACAGTCTGCACAGCTCTGGGCTCACTAAGGTTTCAACAATAATTTTAGCTCCGCATCTTGGGACCTTAGGTCTATTTTTGAAGTGTTATTTATTTGGCTGCTGTTAATTATTTTCCTGTATTTGCAGACACAAGGCTGGCATAATTTTTAAACTCCATGCATACTGAATAATACGTTTCCCCAAAAGAAGCAATTTATTGACCAAAACAATAATTTGAAGCAAAAAAGAAAGTTACGAGGTTTATTGGAAGTAAATCGGCTGCTTCAAAGTTCAGAATTGCAATTATTTTCATATTCAACAGCGACTCTTCTGAGCTATCAAGTTTAATAAGTAAAAATTCCAATTACTGGATCTACCAACATTTTTTATATATAAAAAAATTATGCAATCTTCAGAAGTAATATTGAAATTCTTCTTGCAGCCATACAGTCAGCCCTGACTGTAGAAAAGAATCCATTTAATTAAATGATTAGGGGTGTCAGTTAAGCCCAGACACATGCTCCTGATTCAGTTAGAAGGTATGGGTTTGAGCCCCACTTTAGGGCTGAAGCTTATAATCTAGGCTAATTCTCTGCTTTCTTCAAACACTAGTGACCCTTAAATTCCAGAGGGCTTCGGACTGCTCAATCTTCGGAGGAGCAAGGCTAATGGACACCCAGTTGACTGCTGGCCCAATTCACAGGAATAGAATGTTTATTGGCGTTTATTGCAAGGAGAAGCGAGTATAAAAAGTAGAGGAGAGTTGCTACGGATGTACAGGGCTTTAAGTGAGACCACATTTGGAGTACTGTGCACAGTTTTGGTCTCCTTACTTAAGAAAGGATGTATTGCCTTAGAAACAGTTCAGAGAAGGTTCACTCAACTGATCCCTGGGATGAAGGCGTTACCTTATTAGGAAAGGTTGAACAGACTTGAGTTTATATCCACTGAAGTTTAGAAGAATGAGAGGTGATCCAGTGAAACATACAAGATCCTGAGGGGACTGACAGGGTAGATGTACCTACACCACATGGACTGCAGCAGTTCAAGAAGGCAACTTCAAGAAGAACCACCTTCACTAGGGCAACTAGGGATGGGCAATAAATGCTGGCCCAGCCAGCGAAGCCCACGTCCCATGAATGAATAAAGAAAAACGATGCCGAGTTGATGTTTCCCCCTGTGGGTGAGTTTAGGATCAGGGGGCACAGTTTCAAAATTAGCAGGCTCCCATTTAAGAGGAGATGAGAATTTTTTTCTCTCAGAGGGTAATTTGTCGGTGGAATTCTCCTCTCCAGAGAGCAGTGGAGGCTGGGTCACTGAATACATTCAAGGCTGGGTTAGACAGATTTTTGATCGACAAGGGAACCAAGGGTTATATGGGGCAGGCAGGAAAGTGGAGTTGAGGTCACAACCATGATCCTATCGAATGGTGGAGCAGGCTGGAAGGGTGGAATGGCCTACTCTTGTGTTCTTGGGTCATTCCCATAGGAAAGGGTCAAGGGTCAGTACTGGTAGAGAGACAAAAACAAAAAAACTGCGGATGCTGGAAATCCAAAACAAAAACAGAATTACCTGGAAAAACTCAGCAGGTCTGGCAGCATCGGCGGCGAAGAAAAGAGTTGACGTTTCGAGTCCTCATGACCCTTCGACAGAACTTGAGTTCGAGTCCAGGAAAGAGCTGAAATATAAGCTAGTTTAAGGTGTGTGTGTGGGGGGCGGAGAGATAGAGAGACACTTGTCCCAGTGGGAGTGGCAGCCATGCCATTCAAAAGAAGGGGGTAGAGTTGATCCGAGGCACAGGAAGGGCTGAAGACATTTTTAAAAACACTGCTAGGGTAGCACCCACACCAGGAATTTGGGGACCATTATCTTTACTGTGGGTTGGAAAGTAAACCGAGGTCTCCTAATTCTCTCCCCTTCACATCCCACCCCACTTGTGATCTTTGCAAGATGTTTCACAAGAGAATTACCAAACAAAATTTGACACGAAGCCACATATTAAGACAGATGACCAAAGGTTTGGTCAAAGAGGTAAGCTTAAAGAGCTTATTAAAGAACAAGAGGGAGCAGAGTCGAGACATATTTCCAGAATTTAGGATCAAGACCACTGGCAGCACAGCACCCAATGGTGGGGTGTTGAAAATCAAGGATGTGCAAGAGGCCAGAACAGAGGGAGCACAGAGATCTTGGAGGACTGAAGGGATGGAGGAGGTGACAGAGATAATGAAGATGCTGAGGCCATGGAAGGATTTGAAAACAAGGATGAGAATTTTTAAATTATCTACTAGAATGAGAGGAAGCAGAATAGGAGAGAGCGATGGTCCTTCTTGGCCATCAGGTCTTGGAGGAGTAACTGAACAATGCCTTGGAGTAAGTCAAGTACACTCCCTCTCAGACGGTACATGTTGTGGGGATAGCCAATTATTAGGGTTTCAAAGAATCATAGAATGGTTACAGCAAAAAAAAAAAAGACATCCAGCCCATCCAAGCTGTGCTGGCTCTTGGCAAGAACAATTTAGTTAGTCCCACTTGACCACCTTTCCCCTGTAGCCCAGGAAATGTTTCCACTCCTGGTGTTTACTCAATTCCCTTTCGAAAGCCACAATTGAATCTGCCTCCACCACTCTTTCAGGCAGCACGTTCCAGATCGCAACAACTCACTACATGAAAGACGTTCTTCCCCATGTCACCTCTGATTCCTTTGCCAATCAAATTAAACCAGTGTCCTCTGGATCTCAACCCTTTCACCAGCAGGAAGTTTCTCTCCATCTACTCTGTCTATCTCATGATTTTGAAACTTCTCAAATTTCCTCTTGACCTTCTCTTCTCTCAAGAGACCAACTCCAGCTTCCCCAATCTATCCATGTAACTGAAGTTCCTCATCCCTGGAACCACTCTCTTAAATCTATTCTGCTCTCTTTCCAAAACCTTCACACCCTTCCTAAAGGGCAGAGCCCAGAATTTGGACATAATACTCCAGTTGGCACCGAACCAACGTTTTATAAAGGTTCATCCTAACTTTCTTGCTTTTGTACTCTTATGCCTCTATTCATAAGGTCCAGGATCCCCTGTGGCCTATTACTCGTTTTTGCAACCTGCCCTATCACCTTCAATGATTTGTGCACATATACCCCCAGGTCTTTCTGTTCCTGCACCCCTGTTAGAATTGTACCCTTTAGTTTAGAGTGTCTCTTCTTGCTCTTCCTACCAAAATACTTTGCATTTCTCTACATTAAATTTAATCAGCCATGTGTCTGCCAATTCCACTGGCCTGTCTATGGGCGTGAGGGGAACTATTAAAAACATAATTTCAAATAACAAAGCAACAGAAGGGTTGCGAGGAGGCTGGGGAAGGAGTCGGGGAGACAGGTTGATAGCTAAGTGGAGAACATATGACTAACATACAAAACTGAAGAGCACTCGTGTTCACTACTGTTTCCTCTTTCGTCACCATTGTCAGGTCACTGTCTCAATTGCATATTCTGTTATAGTTCCACACCCACTGCTTTTCCTTTCTCTTTTACTCTATTCTTTTGGATTTTATTTGTATGGTTTTTTGAGCTGCTTCCCCTCTCCCCTCGCCCTCCGTCACAGTTATATTTCTATATCTGATCTTTCGTATCACCTGGCAGTTTGGTATGAAGCAAATTTTTTAGTACATTTTCTGTGATTGATTCTGCTACTGGTTTTCTTTCCCCAGTCTCCATTTTTTTTTTACTTCACATACCCAGTTGTTTCTCAGCTTTCAATTCTGATGAAGGGTTACACAACTGACATGGTGAAACATTGGATAGAAACTGCATTTTGTTATTTTTAATTCCAGACTTCCAGCATTTCCAATTTATCCAGCATACGACAACAAGAACACAAAAATACTGTGCCACACAAAAAAGAAATGGTCTTATTCAGTTCAGTTCACATCCATTAATGTGTAAAGCTGGGGTATTAAATAAAACAGGATCACACTGGCTGTGTTTACAGGGGAGCTGCCCATCAATCATTCATGATGAGCAACATCATCCACTTGTCCGATTATACTCTGAGGGTCAGAGTTCGCCCGGCAGCATTGACGCTATTTGATCAGGGATGCTGCTGACTGTGTGACTAAAAAATCCACTTCAATATTTGTGCCTTAAAAGCAGATTAGAAAATACTTATCTCCCAGCATTGTTGGTGAGCCATTCTGAAAAGAAACAGAAAAAGTGAGAGACAGCAGTGCTGTTAAACCTCTCACAGTCTGGTGTGAATTGGTTTAGGTGATGTTCAGATCATTCCAATAAACTATACAATCAGCCTAAGCACAAGACATTTGGAACAAATTCACTCTGTAGTTGCCTAAGGCAGCATAGGTCCAAGCTTCATTTGACCAGCTCGACATCAATACATTCTCACACGCTGGTATGGAGAACAAATACTAAGCAGACGCTTGCACTTCTACACAAAGCTATCTGAGGAAACTCCAAAATGCTAAAATTTAGTGCATCTTATTTTAGAAAACCAAGAGCTTGGGGTGGAAGCCAATTAAAATGCTTCCTGTTACAGAAGAAACACTAGACATGTAAATACCTCAGTCTGTAAAGCACTGACTAACAAGTATCAACACCCACACAGATACATTGTTAGATGGGAAAATAAGTGTTTGCTTTTCAAGGAGATGTTCAAGAACAGGTGGAATAGGAGAAAGGCCATTCAGCCCTTCGAGCCTGCTCTGTTATTCGATAAGATATTAGCAGATCTTCTATCTCAACTTCATCTTCCTGCCTGACCCCCTTATACCTCAATTCCCTCAGTAGCTGAAAATCTATCGATTTCTGTCTTGAATTTGCTCAGCAGGAGCATCCACAAAGAATTCCAAAAATTCGCAATCCTGAAGTGAAGAAATCTCTCCTCACCTCAGGACTAGCTCCTGATTCTGAGACTGTGACCCCGTGTTCTAAATTCCCCAGCCAGGGGGAACTTTCTCTCAGCATCGACTCTGTCAAACACCTTAAGAAATTTATACATGTGATCACCTCTCACTTTTCTAAACTCAGTGGCATATGGGCCTGGCTTATTCAATCCCTCTTCGTAGGACAATCCCCTCATCCCAGCAAATCAGTCTAGTGAACCTACATCGTGCTCCTTTCCAGTCGAGAAACTCCTCCTACAGGGTAAGGAGGCGTAAGGTGCAGTTCCAAAGAAGAGTCACGTGGGACTTGAAAAGTTGGGTGGGATTTTCTGGTCCGGCTCCCGCCCGAACTCAACAGCCCTTTTGCTGCTCCGTCAAATTTTCCATCCTCCCCGTGTCGATTCCCGCCACAGACAGGACTGGAAAATCCCACCCGTTAACTCGGTTTCTCGGACCACGTATGCCGCTAGGCCTGCTGGGTTTTTCCAGAACCTTCCGCTTATAGACTAAAACTGCACCCGGTATTCCAGGATAACCAACGATGATGGCCGCAATTGAAGTGATATTTAAAATCCTCTTTGCTTTGAAGGAGAGGGAAAGGAAAAGAAAGGGGAGAAAGGGGTGAAGGCGAAGGGGGAAAAGAATTAAACTTTCCTTGTAGATTTCGGGAGTAAATCTTTCATTCAACAACCAGGGCATTTTTTTTTGGACAAATACAAAAGTACCGAATATTACTCCAAATTCGAACAGGAAGGTTACACAAACTATCCTAAAGGAAGGACGGGACCCATTGTCCACACTAGAATAGGCCATATAACATACCAACAACATACAACAGCTCTGAAGAAGGGTCATATGGACTCGAAACGTTAACTTTGTTTTTCTCTCTCTCGTTTGTCAGACCTGCTGAAGCTTTTCCAGCATTTTCTGGTTTTGTAACACATTTAGTCCATCTTGTTATGACAGGGAGTGTTTATTGCAGCCAAAAACACCCGAGTCAAACAGGTGACCAAACAGCCTGAAAAACCCTCGCTGAGTTATCCTGCTGGTATGAGGGCAGGATGCCCAATTTAATGTGTGTAGTTCTTACCTGTCAATTCACAGCATGATATTGTGACCAGTGGATACCTTCACAGATCTGCAACAGAATAAATTATTTCAGTCAACATCTTTTCATCCAATGATGTTTGTGTGAACTTGACAATTGAAAAAAATCTACAAAAAACAGCAATGCCAAGACCAGAGATAGTGCAGCACCAAAGCAAACAAACATTAAGGCCCAGGGTAAGGATACCATACAGAGGAAAAACACCTGCCCACCAATGTTCAACTGGGATATGAGATTATGGGCCACAGGTCAGGGATTGAACAACTGATCCCCTTTCTCGTATAAATATTAAAAATATGGTATATGAAGATGCCAGATGTCACACTTAGCTGTAAGTGAAAAACAATGTTAGGATTCACTTTAACATAGTAAAGCTTCGATATTGGGGCAGATGATAAGATTTTCAGGAGCAACTTGAAGTAGGGGAGAGGCAGAGAAGCAGAGGGGGAGAATTCTGGAGTTCAGGGCCTAGGACACTGAAGGCATGGCTGCCAATTGTGGAGTGCAGGAAATCAAGGATAAGCGATGGGCCAGAAATGAAAGAGCACAGAGATTGTGGAGGGCTACATGGCTTGAGGAGGTTGCTTTGCTAGCAAATATCGATGTGCTGACATGGTCTAGGTTTCAGTCTAAGGTTGCAAACTGCTCTACATTACATCGGCATGTATCTACACATTCTTACAGGACACTGCAACTCTCAGTGCAGGAATGCAAATACATTTCAGGAGCAAGAGTTTCAGGCACTGCAAGAAAAATGTTCAAGAGAAAGGAAAATGTCATTAATCTTTTCAAAATCTTTTATGGAACAGAAATTATTGAAACCCCTGGAGGTAAAAAAATATATAGATTTGAAGAAGTGGATGTGGATTTTGTCTGTTGTGTGTGCACTCAAGACAACAACCCAAAAAACTTTTAAAGTTTGAAGTAGATTTAATCTTTGAGGACCAATAGCTTAATTTTTGTCAACTGTTCAAGGATGTAAGACTACTGCTATGTCACTGCTTCGACACTGCGCATCGTCATGGTTACCACTCCTGAGAGATTCCAATTTCAGTATTTTACTTAAATGCTAAATGGGACAGTTCAGAGCAGATCTAGGAGCTGAAGCTGGGCATCCATGAGGTGCTGTGGGCCATCAGCAGCAGCAGAATTGTGTTCAACCACAATCTGTTACCTCAGGACCTGGCATATCCCCCACTCCACCATTACCATCAGGGATCCAACCCTGGTTCAATGGAAGGTGCAGGGGGGCATGTCAGGAGTAGCACCAAGCAAACCTAAAAATAAGCTTGCAACCTGGTGAAGCCACAACACAGGACTACATGCATGCCAAGCAGCAGAAGCAGGATGCAAAAGGCAGGGCTACACGATCACACAACCAATGGAGCAGATCAAAGTTCAGCAGTCCTGCCATATCCAGTTGTGAATGGCGATGGACAATCAAACAACTAACCGGAGGAGGCGGCTCTACAAATATCCCCATCCTCAACAGTGCAAGAGTATTTGGTCCCCTTGACAAAGTCTGCACCGCCCCTCCCTCCCCACCCCGCTCATGCCCCCACCCTCCTCCCCACAATTAGCGCTCGAAAATGAATACAGTAAAACGGTCCCACTCTCACACAACTGCTAAAAACTGTCAAACTCATGGCTAGTCATTATCCATGCTCTGGTCTCAGCTTACTTGGATTCATGTGCTTCGTTCCAACCCTTCCCGAGAGACCTCAAGAGCTCAGGCAGGAGCTTTCCAATCGGTTTAATCTGAACACACTGAACTCTTGGGTAACTTGTACTTGTCACTGGTGGTGCCTCCCATTCTCAGCACATGACACCGGATAATAGAAATGAACTGTACTGTGCGTATGGATAAAAATTCTGCACACCCGTCAGTCCCACACTTACACAACCCCTAAAAGTGATCAAACTCACATGGATTGTTACCTGCACTGTCAGGACTCATGTACCTTGCAAAGTGACAATAGTAGCTCTCTACCAGCTTTGTGCTGCAGCATGCTAACAGATGCACAATGCAGCCATATTACATCAAAATTGTCAGACTCTGTCAAAGGATGTATTCTTCTCAGATATGAAAGGATCAGGATTGTGAAGAGAAACTGATGGAAACAGCAGATAGCCCCAGTCCCTGTGCAAGTACCATCGTCCCCACAAGCACCACGTGGTCAAAATGTACAATAGCTTTGCAAAGTACATACGGTACCACGTGTGAAGGTAAGGGGAGGGTCTGCTTCCGGGTACACTGGATCACTTTGTAATGGGAGAAAATGGGGCAGGGCAGCAGCGTAAAGGAACCCAGCTCATCTTCCCCCGTACAAATGAATGGAAAGAGAAACAAGCAGCTGCTTTACAGGTGTTAATGCTGCAAACACTGTGACAACTGACTGCATGCTCTAGCTGTGATTAACAGCACATCTGATACTAATTGGGGAAAGGTTAGGGCATATGTATTAGTTTCCAACTATCCGGGGCTCTATGTACGAGGGATAAGCAGTCTGCACTTCGACTGGGTTTTGTGAATAATCCTATGCAGCTTCCTCCTCTACCAGATAATATTCACCAGACCAACAGATTTTCCAGTGTTCACTGGGCCTAAACAATTCACCACAGCTGGGATCCTCCCTCCTCGCTGCTTTCTCATCTCCACCTTTTATTAATTCTCAGGTTTCCAAAGGCTGTTACTTGCCTGCAAAGCAAAGAGAGCGCGAGGTCCTCCCGCTACAGGTGACAGAGTGAAGGAGGCGGCTGGGCTGACGGGTTCCTGTGAGCAGCTGAGCCTGACTGAGCATTAAAACCAATAGCGCAATGGGAAAAGAGAGGGAGACAAGTGGCGACAGGATTTGCGGGAAGGTGGTGGTGGTGGTGGTGGTTGGGGGGGGCGGTGGGGGGGGGGGGGGGGAGAGCACTGCAGAGGATCATCGAGTGAAGGAGGCAGCTGAAAATGGGCTGAAGGGCAGCTGCAAAGCGGCTGAGTATCATAACCAACGCCACAAGGAAAGCACGAGCAGTGGCAGAGAAAGGGTCATGGGATGGCGAGAAGGTAGGGGGGAATGATTGGAGGATCAGTGAGCACATGCTGGAGGGGGGCAAGAAAAGGCAAAGCGAGTGGACGGCCAGTGAGTGGATACATGTGGATAGAGGGCAACGGCCGGGAGGCTGTTAACAAGTGTGCGGGGGAGGGGAGGGGGGGTGTGGAGCTGCTCACTACTGTAATTGTCTGCTGCAGAAAGTTCCAGACTGAACTGAAAGTAAATAGTACCATAGTACCGCACCCCC